>NC_135998.1:24145395-24445395 GCF_048128805.1 Centroberyx gerrardi
TCACTAAGATATATATACTGTATATAGTTTTTATTTTATTTAATATTTAGCACAGGCAGACAGAAATGCAGAGAGATGAGGGGGAGAAAGAAGAGGACAGTGAGACAGAAAGACAAGAGATGGAAGCAAATATAACAGATGAGTAAAGTAAAGGGATATAACAACACCGCATTGCTGCACTCCTAAAACAGAGATTATTCCACAGACTGTTTGACACTGTAGATGCCCCTTTTTTCATTTGAGCACCTGCCCCTGAAGAACTCTCTGCACGTCCCTGGTGACCGGCCTCAATGAAATGAGCAGCAACTGGGTAGGCCAGGTTTTTGCACCTTATGGAGCTGCAGTGCTCAGCTATGCGTGTCTTGAGTGCGCGTTTCGTTTTGCCTACATACAGTAGTATTTACCACATGGACATGATATAATATAAATAATGCCTCTCGTGTTGCAGGAAATATCCCCTTAACAAGAAAGGTCTTGCCTGAGTGGGGATGTTTAAAAACACAGCATTCACTTTACTGACTCTGTACCATGACCCCGAAAAGCCCTTCGGTGATCAGTGGACTCCAGCATGCAAACTTGCATTTGCTACCATCATAGAAAAAATGACTACAGGTCCTGTTCTTGGTTTCGCTGACCCTAAGTTGTTGTACGTCCTCCATACCGATGCCAGAACCATGGGGCAGGGTCATGTGAGAGTGATTGCATACGCCTGCAGGGGATTGTCTTGCAGAGAATCATGGTACCCAGCTCACTAAAACTAGAATTTTTAGCTCGAAAGTGGGCAGTAACTGAAAAATGTAGTGATTAGTTGTACGGAAGGGTATACTGTGAAATTTGTTGCCATGAGTTACAGGTGGCTAGCAGCCCTCTCAACTTTCACCTTCAAGCTCCAATACTGAGCAAGCAAACAGATGCAGACGCTCTTTCTAGAAGACCCCACGGAGAGCTGTTTAATCATCTGATATCCCAGAAAGAACAAGAGCGTATACGTTCACCCAAACACATTTGACTGATCCTGGAATCAGGGTGAGCCAAGTCAAGTTATTGTACGCCATTTGTGAGATACATATGGTTTGCAATGTAACAGATGAAGACACAGATAGCGATAGTGCTATGACTCTGGTACAGTCGCTAGCAATCTCACCTGAGGCCTTACCAGTTAGCTTTGTGAATGAAAACCAGTACGGTGGGTTACCTGTCATTCCTACCCTGTCTGAAGAAGATAGAAGAGACAAACAACGAGCTGACCCCTGTCTCAGGGAGGTTATAGCCCAAACTGAGAGTGGAGAAAAGCTACCTCCAACGGTCAGAAAAGAGCTCCCTGACATTTCCTTACTGCTTAGGGAGTGGAGTCATCTCGGACTGCACAACCAAATTCTATATTGGACATCCCAAGGTGGTGGCCATGTAACATATCAGCTTGTCCTACCCGAAGAGCTTTGAGCTGTTGTTCTGCAAAGCCTTCACAATGACATGGGTCACTTAGGTGTTGAACGTACCCTTGATCTAGTGAGTTAAGACCTGTGACTGCTTGTGTGTATGGACTTCTTGTCCATAGAACCCGACAGAAGTACTACAAAAGATGTACTGGTGATCACAGATCATTTCACGAAATATGCCATAAAATTTGCGCTACACCATACCATCCCAGAGGGAATCCAGTGGAATGTTTTAATGGAGCTTTGCTGAACATGCTTGGGACACTGGAAGATAAGGACAAAACACAATGGCTAAACTTTGTGAAACCCCTGGTGCATACAGTACAACTGTATTAATTAATATTTGGCTGTCAACCAAGGTTGCCCTTTGACCTAGCATTTGGATTAGATTATTTTAAGTCACATCTGGAAGAGAGCTATAAAATAGACACCCGAAATGCCAAAAAGACAGCAAAAAGAAACAAGGCAAAATTTGATAGCCACATAACTGCTTCTACAGATTTTTTAGATGTTGTGAAGGTGGAAAAATGCTATCTTTGTGATATCCTTAATGTGGGAGGCAAATGAGAGAGATGGGTCGAATGTAACGGCAAGATTTTTAACTGTGGGACTCTGGGTAATTAAGCAGTCCCCAAAATTTAAAGTGACGTCCGCAACAAGAGGCTGTTGTGTTTTTGGGCCAATAAGTAGCATCTCAGTTTTGTTGGCATTTAGTCGCAGGAAATTGCATGACATTGGATAGGCATAATTCTAGGTTTGCGAGTTGTGAACGGCCATTAGGTTTAATGGGTAGGTAGATTTGGGTATCCTCCACGTAACCATTGTAGCCAGCCATTGTAGAAGCTGCACTCTTGGTGAGAGCAGAACTGTGTTGCCTAAATGGTAAGAAAGAGTTATATTCTTTAATGTCAAAATGTCATTTTACTAGACAAATTCTGTCTTGCTTTTGCTTGTATTTTTGATATTGTCCATTTATTTTATGTAAAGCAGTTTGAGTTGCATTATGAATGGTGCTGTAAAAATAAAGTTATCATTATTAATATTATAAAGAGGTTGGCTTTGATAGTGCAGAAATTCCTCCATTCTTCATTTGATTGTGAAAATAATTTCTATGACAAGTCTCTCTGCAATTTACCACTTCTGACCGGCTTCTCCTGTCCAGTAAAATTAGGTCTCTTTCCTTTTTTTTTTTCAACTTCATCTTTTTGTCTTATATACATTGTCTGATTGATTGATTTTTTGCTCTATATCCCCCCAAACCAACCATACAAATCAACATCAGTCCATGCGCTCACAAAACACCAATTGTCTTACTATAGTGCTTTTAATTACATTCACATAACTATACCTACATTTTTAACTGGGTTACTCCCTCCCCATTCTAAATGTCTGAATGTCCTTATGAGAGTTAAAACTACTATTTTAAGTGTCTCAAGGGTGTATAATGCACTGGTACTGTTTATTATTCTTACTAGTGACACCTCTATGCACAGTGGTGATAGGCTGATCTCTGGCCTTACTTGGTTCATCAGCTTATATATGGACTTCTTACATCAAGATAGCAGACACACTCCTGGCAACTCAGTTTGCACTGCAAAGTGTAATTTGCTCTTCTTTCCTCTTTGAAAGAACACTGCAAATTAAATATTCTTTGCCCTACTTGAGTGTGCTTAGGCTTCTTACCTGGCATTATCTGTGTGACTGGGATGATCAAAGGTCCAATTTTTCTTGGCATGATTAATTAAAATAGAATAAGGGGTAAATTGGGGCACTGAATTGTTTTTCTTGTTTTCATTTTAAAAGTACTCCCAGAAGCTATTTACAGGTAGTTTCCAAAGTTATCTTAAGGTCAGTGGGGTTTTTCAACATGCAATCAACATGCATCAACAGTCATTATGACTGTTGCATGAACAATTGTATTAGTTGCACAAAATTGTGCCTGCTATGTGCATTATTTTACCAAATAGCCTCTCCCTCCAATTGTATCTGAAATGAAGATTGCAATCATTTGTTTTGTTAAATGTACATATTATTGTTTTCTGTATTTGTAATGATGTGACAAATTGGGTGACATATTTGAGCTTTTTTTTATTGATCCCTATCAAAGTGTTTTGTGTGTCCGAATGTCATGGATAACTATTGTTCTTAAAACCGCCCACTTTAACATGAAACACATGGTAGAACAACATGTTTTGCATTTGGTGTGAAGTATTTACCCACAAAGACTTTTTTTTGTCACAGCTTTGCTTTCTTAGAGTCTGAGTCACATGGATATAGAGATGTGGTGCAGCGATTTTAAAGTGGCCCCACTAGAAGGATATTTTGTGAGTTGAGAACATCTCTTAGGGCAATTCTGAATAGATCTGAAAATACCACCTCCCAGAATTCTGCACTGCATGAACATAGGAAATGCATTACCCTAAGGCACTGCTATATTTTTCTGGCACACAAACACAAACTATTCCACTAACATATTTTGTTACCCACACCACACAAACCTTTGGCAGATAAATTAATAACTAATTCTTATTGACAATTGTGGCCTGATAAAAAGCAGAAGACCTTTTGGGGGGCGAAGGATTTGGATTAACAAAAAATAAAGTACACTGAGCAGAGAGAAAGGAAAGAGAGAGTGAGACAGATTTAAGCATTGTGGACAGAGATATAGTTTTGCTTCCACATTATTAACTCAATATGGTCTCATGTTTATTTACACCTCCATTCTAGCACATAGTACATTTAATGAAAGACTAGCTAGTGGTTCTGGCTGAAAAGAAAGGACATCAGTTGGTGTCCAAAGTAAAGAAATCTATCTCATGATGAAGGTAGGAGTCATACACTTGGTAGTCATACTCTGTTCTCAGCTCCTCGTATTATTGTTTTACTAAATTATTAGGTTCATATACTAAGGCCATATCAATATTTTTTTTACCTCGACTGTCTCAGTGAGCTATCAGCAGCCAGTCATACGTTCACCTTGCCACCGGATGTTAAGGTGGCAATGTTGTGATGCCTGATGCTGGCTGGCAGCCTCTTGAGGACAGCATTCCAGGTGTGGGATAGTTGGTTTATTGCCCATTGGGCCCGTTTTCGGATTTCTATAGCCTCCCTAATCCATCATTGGTACCTGTTGATTCTTTTTCCCCCCTCACAGTCCATGATGTGGTTTTGTCTTTTGCTTTGGTCTGAAATTGCTGATTTGAGGATTTGAGCACGAGCGTGTGTTCCCTGTGTCTCCTTTTCACATTCTTTCTGGTGTTTTCTTTCCTTATGCCAAAGGGGTTCAATCTCGTCTTTTGTGTGTACTAACAGTTGGCACAATTTGGCGTGCAGTTTTACAGGTGTGTTGATATGGTGTTTCCCCATTATGCTCTGTATGTGCTCTGTGATACCACATACTGTATGTAAGATATTGTGACCATGCCTAGGTTGGGCTGGTTAGAGATGTTTCCTCTTCTTTTCATCCTTGGTCCTATTTGTCTGGACCTGCTGTCTCACCTCTCTGATGGCCCATTTTGGGTACTAGCAATGGGTGAGGACCTTTTTTATGTGTTTTTCCTCCTCTTTTTACTCCAGGTCCTCCATAAAAAAACACTCATGATGGCTCATAGTGGGTCACCCGTTGCAAAACATGCAATTTGTCGATATACTCTACCTCTAAATTGAAAATAGATGGACTTGGCAACAAAAATTGGGAGATGTCATCTACTGTTAGCCTTGTTCGCTTGTTTAGTGTCCTATCCGATTTAAGGTGGTCCTTTACAGTGTTTAAAGTAACATCCACTGGGGTTTTGGTGCCTTCAACAATGGGTCGGAGTGGGATACCCACTTTGTGGATTTTTGGTGTGCAATAAATCCTTGGTGTAACGTGGGGAGGAGATGGTCATAAAAGTCTGTTTCCCCCTCACATAACAGATTCTTTAGTAATGTTTCGAGGGTCTTTTTCTTCTCCTCTGTTAGATCTTATTTGAGGGCTTTGTATCTGTTAGGGTCCGATCACATGGCTTCAACCTGGTTCTCATATTTGTCTGTGTCCATAACAATAGTGGCTCAGCCTTTGTTGGCTGGTAAAAACATAATGGATTTAGCCTTTGATAATGACTGAACAGCCGCCTTTTTGTCCTTTAGCTGATTTTAATATGCCAGCTGTTTTGTTGTGTAGCTCCTGTTTCTATCCTGGATCTTTAATTTTTTGGCAGGCTAGTTCTGTAGCTAGAATGAATTCCTCGTAAGGAATTTGTTTCAGAGTTACTGCAAAGCTCATACCACAAGCTAGCACTCTAGTCTCTGTATCAGTCAATGTACGTTTAGAAAGGCTACGTACTGAGTGATGTTGATTTCTCATCCTAACCCTGCTCAAGATATAACTGCTACTAATCAAAATGTACCTGTATAATCATAAGAAGCCTGCTGTGTGACCTCAGATGGAAACCTGCTGCATCACATGTCATCTGACCTTGAGGGAAGCTATAACCCTCTGGGTCGCAGAAGATGGGCATGATTGTACTGCCTGCTTTGACCAGTACCACCCAGGGCAAGAGGTTGGCATCCGGGGAGGTCCTGTGCTCTCCAAATAACACCATGATACAGACACCAGCCGATAACACCCTGATAACACCCTGAGAGTCTCCAGTACATGGAGGGAGTGGCAAAAGGCCGGACCCAGCTGTCCCCGGCTGTCCCATTCCCTGTCCATAAGCCATGCTATGAACCTGTTGTTGGCTGTCATCCCAGTTCCCCCTTGCTCTCCTGCAGCAGGTGCAGCATTGATAGCATCTCAGTCGTGGGTGCAGAGGTCCCTGGTTCCACCTTTGGAGCAGGCTACTGATCGAGAAGAGAAGGATATAACTCTCCTCTCTCTTGACGTCTGTGACGCTTAGGTCCACTGGCCTAGTCTAATTCCTTGACATGCAACAAAAGGTTCATTATATCGCTTACAGACAGGGACTGGGACATCTGAGATGTCTGGCCTATTGACAGGACTCCCCATATCTGCCCAGCGCTTTTCACACTGGACTCCTGAGTAGGAGAGAGACCACCAGAGCTGACATTTTGCATGGAGGTGAGTCCAACTATATACAGTTGGTACCTCTCAACCTCCCACACGAACATTTCATGTTCCAAGAGCCATTTTCCATTATCAATTTAACTTAGGCTTTACAGGGCAGTTAACTATTGTCAATAAGTCAATGAAGTTGCAGTTTTCAAAGCCCTAATAGCAACATTGCCTATTTACATGGCAACATTATCAAGAGTGTTTGGTCAGCCTATTCATTTACCAGCCAAATGACTATTCAGAAATGTTGATATCAAGTGTCATGCCCGTTCTATTTGCTTTTTTTGGTCTTGGCTTCATGCCTTCTTCTTGCTTTGGGAAGTGTTTTACATGTGCACACATACTAACTGTAAAAGTTTATTGGAACAACATGTTGTGATCTCTCTTTCATTTCCCATTACTACTTCCACTCTTTCATGAACAGTGAAAATGAACAGACATTATGCATAAATAGTTAGTCTGCCTTTGTTTCTCCCATGCTGATGTGTTGTCAGATGTAGTCTAATCATACACAATTGTGTTATCTTCAAGGCTCCCAGATCTTCACATTACCACTAACCATGTGTATTATACAATGTAGTTGATATACACGTTTTCCAGTCAGCTAACAAGCAACTGTCACCCACTCTTTTTAACCACAAACACAGACTGAACATTACAGTCACATACAGTGATGGAGGATTACCCAAAAAATACCCAAGAAAAATGGGTTGATTCCTGAGGCCGTGAGCTGCTGCTGTGTCTGTAAACAACCACTATTGCACTTGACTATGCATTAATGTAAAAAGCAATAATAGGCATATGATGGTTTGTCATTGGCAATCCCTTGCTGATTTCCACTTTACACTCAATTAAAAAACGTAATTAAAAAAAGAAAAAATCCACATCCTATTGCAAAGCCACCTTGGCTCACACTACGTTGGCTAGATTACTAGTGTCTGCCAATTGATTTTGTGTATTTAGGGCCTACTCATCTTGAACTCTGTGTAATGGGACAAAAAGAACAGGAGACAAAGACTGAAAAAACAGCATGATCACTATCCCAAAACACCTTTTGCAAAGTCAAACACAGAAGGTAATTTCGCAATCTCGTGCTAGGTAGCTTATGAATGTCAGTTACTTACATAGTAATATTAGTTATACATAGTGACAAAGAAAAAAAGGAATACCATGTTGCCAAAGCCACATTATTTGTTTTGCAGAATTAGAAGTATTTGAGTGAAAATTGTCAAATGTGAAGTTGTTGTTGAGGAATTTGAATGTCTTTATAGGTGAAAAATTCACTGAAATGCACTCATTAAAAAGGCTACCAACATAAAAAGTATCTTTGTTTTAAACTTGATAATAATGTGGTCAGTAATAGTGTGATTGTGCCCTTCAGAGAAAAAAAAACCCTCAGTGTAAATGGCAAAAAACAAGAGCTATATCATTCTTTCTTGTGCCTTTTTTCCCTATTTTCTCTCAATTTTGTTGTTGCCAATTCCCAATATGCTCCATGGTCCCCATCGTTGCGCGAATCCCCGTCGGTCAGGGAGGGTGTAGACTACTATGTGTCTCCTCCAATACACGTGGAGTCGCCCAGCCACTTCTTTTCACCTGCGAACGAGGAGTTTTTCCAGGAGAGTGTAATGCACGCAAAGGTTCACGCTATGTCCCCTAGATTGATTCCCCCCCATAGTTTTTTGTAGATATCTCAAATTAAGTCCAGGAAAGTCATGCTGGGATGGTAAATACACTCTTGTAGAAGGATGAAAAAATCAATGGCTACGTTTGCATGCACAGAGTAACCTGGCTTTTGGCCACACTCCAGTTAAAGGATAAGGCTGGTGTTTTTTAATGCATTGCTTACCGTCAACAAATCCTATGAAAATAACAAAATTAGCAATGATTTTGTTTTGCCAACAAGTCTCGTCCATGTAGCCGGTGCCCAATGCAGCCATGTCCCAGCAGCCATAGAACTCCATTGTATTAAAAAAACGATTAAAAACACGTCACAGAGCCATGCTCTTGCTCTGGGCAGCATATTTCATCATCAACCGGCCAACTTTTTCCTCAAACAACTTAATAAGCCGGCTGTAAACACGTTTGCGATCTCAGGAAAATAGTTCCGTAGCACCGAAAATAGTCCCCGGCGTAATGAAGAATTTGTTGCCATTTGAATTTTATTTGGTAATAACTACAACAGCCTGACTTTTCGTGGTAACAGTTAGCGATTTTTAAAATGTAAACTATGTCTTTGTGAGCTGTATTTCAAGGTTTTTAGCTTACAAGTGGAGCCAATTACTTCCGGGTTGACGGCTAAGAACGGTATGTGGGAAGTCAGAAAGTAACGGGAGTAGAGCAAACGCATTGTTGATTTTGTTATTTTCATAGGATTTGTTGAGGGTAAGCAATGCATTAAAAAACACCAGCCTTATCCTTTAAGGTCTTATTCAGGTTATGCTGGTTACATACACCTTTGATACCCTGCAACTGAGTGTTCCTGTTGCCATGAATGAACCAAAGAATATTCCTATCCACCTGTGGAGTCCCGCTCATGGATAGAATCTGCCAACAAAAAAGTATGAAAAGGTGCGGTTGCCTGCTTCTCCCTCCCTGTTTGACTGAGCAGTAGGTTACTAATACAGGGGCAAGAAATGATGATTCGGCACTCCTGGCCCAAGCTGGGCACCAACTGCATCTCCCACCACTCAACCCACTAAACCTGTGAGTCTGAGTTTGTGTAGATGTTGAAAACCAAAAGTGAAAGGAGTAAGATGTTTACATGCCACAGTAATCTGTTTAATATCAGAATAAACCAGGCATATTGACCAGGTGTCAGAATTATTAGTTGGAAAAAAGATGCACTTGTTGGCAGTAGTTTATCAAGACAGTCATCGTTTAACATTGAAATATTTTGTTTTATTTGATAACCAAACCGTAGTTTGCTTTAGTTCATTTTAAGAATTTATGAAATGATCCACATTGCATCTGTACTAATTTATGAGAAGGTAACCGTAATAGTATACTGGGGCTAATTACAGTTTGTAATTGCACTTTGTACACTGAGTACATGTGCCACATGTGTATTGACATGGACACGCACACACACACACACACACACACACACACACACACACACACATACACAAGGGAGGGAGACCAATGTGACAGCATTGAATCAAAAAGCAAATGACTTTTTCCATGTGTTCCTAGCCAGGAGCAAATTATTGCCTCAGCAAGCAAATTCTGTCTCTCTCTCTCTCTTCCTCTCACTTTCTCTCTCTCCATCTTGCGCTCTCGCTCCTTCTCTCTCTCTCTATCTCATTCACTCTCTCTCTCATTCTCTTTCACGTTCTCTCTCTCTCTCATGTTTATTTCATAGGGCCCTCCAGCATCTCAGAATAAATAAATTATACATTTCATTATGCACTCATTTCAAAGCTCCTTTCAGGAAAGGGCCTAAGCTCATTTGTCCCTGAGCCTCTGTTTATCCTAAATGACTGCATCAGACATGATCATGAGCGTCTGGGAGCCCTCACTGTCCGTGCTCGTTTGTCATGTACCAGACCTAATTCCCATCAAGTGCGCGTTCCTCTTTCTAATACCGCAGCCTGGTGCTGATCCTAGGATTAGATTCGCCAAGTAGAAAGAGGAAATATGTAAAAGCGCAGACCAGAGGAAGTCTCCTATAAATGTTATTACACAAGCTGTCTGTCAAATTTATATCGTGCGCTTTTGGATGTCAGCATATCTACCTGGAGCAGACAGTTTTTCATGTTTCTTAACAGCTTTAAGGTGAGGGTTTTTTTTATGTCGCTTGAAGCACATTCTTTGTCCTGCACTTTCACTCATATCGGCTCACTCTCATATACTCTCTGACCTCTGAAATGTAAATTAAATTTCAATTAAATTTAATTCCATTCTATCCTATTCTTCACTTACCTTTACATATTGCTTTTGATAGCAGTCTTCTCTGGTCCCACTCTGTATCTCCCTCTCTTTGCCTTGCCTGTGCATGTGCATGTGTGTTCATGCTTGTGTGTGTGTGTGTGTGTGGGTGTGTGCGCTGTTGTGCCATGTTGGTTGGCCATGTGTTGTGGTGTATTGCTGACCGACTGACGTTAGTAATGGTGTGTTCTTGGCCCACCTCCTGCAGACTAGCCACTCATGCTGAGGGTCAGTTTGACCCATGGTGGTGGTATTGTGAAGGCCAATGAATTGCCCATAAGGGGTTTATTCACCTCACACACACACATGGATATACACATGCACACACACACACACATTTCACACATTTGTGCACTTGCGTCACACTGCACAGATACACATACTATACTGTAGAGTCACATATGGCACTCAATCATGTATGGTCACAGAAAGACACACACGCACGCACGTATGCACGCACGCAGGCACGCACACACACTCAAAGCCAATGGAATGTTTGGACACATTCTCCGCCCCATATGGACCCTCATGGCCATCTGTCCCAGTGTCTATGTGCCAGGCGCTGCTCATTGCATCTCCTCTCCCCCTTTCTCTATTGGACAATGATGTTGCCCCCCTGGAATAGGCCTAACAGTTCGGCACTATTCACATGAACCGTGATAACCCAACATGAACATTATCTACACGCCAACCAACAGCACCCACGTCCCAGAGGAACAACGCTCCTCGACTCTCCTGACCTGTTTAAATCCCATCAATATCAACTGCGGTGACATTACTACAGAAAAAAATATGGAAAGCTATCTGAAAGATAAATAAATAAATAAAAAAAGATATACACAAGTAATCTATGTCTCTGTTTTATCCTAGAATATTGTCATACACAACTGAAAATCCCTTCCAGATTGTGTCCTTTTTATTTCCTGGGAGCAACATTTCCATATAGGCCTTTGAGTTGCTAAATGTTTCAAGTGCTTACCATATTGAAGGGTCACAAACATTATTATTCAGAGTAACAAAACCTGTGGTAACATCTGGAACACCAATGGAACAAGGGCCTGCTGTTATCTCCACCTCAACTGAGGGATTGCCACATTTTTCTTTTTTTTTTTTGCCACACTTACTCATTAAAGGGGGTTCATCCAGGAACCCCCTTTTTATTTCTCTCTATGTTTGTTTGTATTACATGTTTTATTCCTGTTGGTGTGCTGTTCCTTTTTCTATCCTCTTTCTAAAAGTGTACCCATTCTGGCAGAGCCAGAGCCTTGCGGGTGTTGTGCCAGAGATAGCTCAGAGACTGTATGACTCACAGCCCCAACACTAAGACCGGGGAGTGGGAGCCCCAGGGGAGCCAGTCTGTTAGGAAGGCTGATCCAAGGAGCTGATAGGCTCACCTTAAAGGTGTGATGCCATCCTCAGACATGTCATCTCAGCCAAAAAAAGCAACCTTTTCACTGCCTGGTTGTGCCTTTTCAAATAGAAAACAAGTGAGAAACCCAGGGTTATTTTGGAGCTATTTGTACTCTGCCTCTCCTTTGATCACACATCTCTTTCTTGTGTAAATTACAAACAGAGGAAAGTCCTTAAGGAGTACAACAACAGGGTGGAGGGATAGCAGGTGGGAGGGAAAGTTATGTGTTTACCATGACCTTGTGTGCTTTATTTCTAAAACTTTTTGACATGTGCATTTTTCTAGGATCATGTGGCATCATCAAGTCTATTTGTGTGTGTGTGTGTGTGTGTGTGTGTGTGTGTGTGTGGACCTATAGTATGTGTATATGGGTATTTGTAAGCATGCATGTGTGAGAGTGAGAAAGTAAAATGGTCGCTATCATGCTAATCAAAATAATAACTCATATGTTACAGGCAAAATCCAAGCACTGACTGAAAGAAACAATAGAGAATGGATTGTTAACACTGATAAGTAGTTTCACCGATATCTGATCAAACAGAGAGAAAATTGTGAGCGAGAAGAAAATCTAAAATACTGTATCTGACGTGACGATTCGGTTTCTCTTCTCATGATTATCCAAGATTAAAAATAGTACATCAAAGCGTTTGTCTAATCTCCCTTTGGTTTGACACTTTTAAAGACCCCATATGACCCCCCCCCCCCCCTTTTTTTTTTTTTAACCTCATTGTCAAAGTCATCTTGTTTGGTTTCTTTGTACTATGCTAGATTTAGGTTAGCCTGGCCTCCATGGTTTCTATATATCACTCCTTTTAGTGAATTTCAGAGGCTCTGTTGCAGGAAAAAGTACAAGCCAGACATGTTCGGAATTCAGAGAAGAGTGACAGATCAGCAAACCTCAGACCCACTTACTGACTTGAATCAAGAGACAAATCCTATATACTCATGTTCAGACAAGGCACTCTGCTTTGATACCTGTCATAGTTCTGCATATCACAGAAAACTGGGAAGCGAGTAGGTACAAGAGCAGCGAGAGAGTGAGAAAGTGAGGATGAAAAGAAAAGGGGGAAGAGCAGATTAAATATCTATCAGGGGTGCACCATAAAAAGTTTGGGCACCGGCCCAGCAGGGTTATTTAGCTGCCATCTCCATATGATTTCCATTAGACCCGATCAAATTCTGATTAGTGAGGACAGTTAGCCCAGTCTCAGAGGTAGACACGGGTTTATGATCTAGCAAAATTTTCATTCCTTGTAACAACATGCCACCAAATGTCTTTTCCTACTTTTACAGGATATATGCTCTACGCATACCGTTTTATTGGTATTGATTGTGTTTTGCGTGAGAAAATGCTTCACATTGTTTACAAATTGCTATATCAAAAGAGTGCCTCCATGAAAATGCAAAGATGCTGCAGTGGATGAAGATATAGTGGACAAAAGTATAGTCTCTTCTAGGAATTCATTTTTAGCGTGTATCAATTTTGGTAGAAAGGTAATAAAATATTAAAGGCATCGTGTGGTTAGAACATGCACGACAGCACAAGTTGAAATGATGTCTCTGACTTAGTCTATGCTACTCCTCTCCCTCCCTCCAGCAACAGCCACTGAGGATGAATTTTTCATAAGCACCGACTAAAGAGCAACACAGATAAAGTAAATAAATATATAACTGAGAAATGTGTATAAATCACTTTTGTTTTTTTTGTTTTTTTTCACTTTGGGCTGGGCCGATATCTTAAACGGCTCAGGCAGCACAGGCTTTGATACTGAAGTCTTCTCACGTTAGATTTGTTTATAGGACTGAGCTGGTGTTGTATGCTGAAGTGTAGAGCGGGTGATGAATATTAATGCCTGGGTCAGGAGGTTGAGTCTCAGACTGATCTGGAGAATTGAGTTATGTCAGGTCACAACCTTGCCAGGTGTCAATGCTGTGAAGCCTGACTTGCTCAGTCCAGGTACTTGCTGTGAAAGAGCGCTTGGATGCTTACGCTTAAATTATCTCACTGCTCAGAATATATCTCATCCGTGGCTCGACTGCTTAATTGCATGCAGAAGATTTTGTTATGCCACTGAGGTAGTAATCTTATAACTAGCCTTTGGGTACTATGTTTATTTTAAGACTATTTCATGTTTTTATGACACACACCTGTCTGAGCTAATCTGAGCAGTAGCCCCGTTGGTTAGACAGCAAAGCAAGTGTTCAACATTTATTAACATTTTATCTATCTGTCTCTATCCCAAAATATGGATATTTCTAAAACCTAGGCTGTGACGGATTTAGATCCCTAGTCACTAACTAGCGTTGCTGGAGATAAGGAGATCCTAGATAGGGTGCTAGGTATTTGCAAATCAATAAATGATGGATCTGGATTTGGACACTATTGTACTGTCATCAATCTGCATCTAGTCTGTCGCATAAACAAATATGTCTATCTACATGACAAGCTGCTCCATTTCATTTGGGAATAAGAAAAGCATTTACATGTAAATTCATTGAGATGAATGGACTGGTGCTGTGACTGTTGATTGACTATTTTGCTCATGCAGACATGTTTTTTGAAATGTTCATTGCTAACGTTAGCTGACGTCAGTGGACAAACAATCACCAGTGTAAAATACATTTTTAAGAGTTATTTCCATAAGCTACATACAAAAGAAACAGAAAATGTACTCACATACTTCACAGTGCGTCTTTTTCAATTCAGATGTATTTGAGTGAGGATGTTGGGTGGTTGAATTACAAAAAAGGTACCGCTACAGGATTACTATCTTTTTGAGTTTTCTGTTATTCTTTGTTTTAATTCCCTTGACCTTTTTCTCATGTATGCTTCCGCATGGATACGATAACATATATAATATCCCCTTACTATTACATGAGATGACCCCTTTGATTGGTATTTTTTTCTGTGTGAGTGGATAGAGACACCAAGTTTGGTCTTTTAATGCATTTATCCTTGAATTCTGAAATAACTGAATATATTCTTTGACACAGCCAGCACTGCTACTCCATCGCCACCAGTGTTGTTTATTATTCTTCTGCGTTGCATCAGACAGTATAGAAAACCGCAGTCTGATGTCATTTTGTAGGCTTTAAAGTTAGCATTTCCACCTGTTCAATGCAACACTATAAAAATCTTAATAATTTGAATGTACAATGTAGTCAGAAGATTGAGTGCTGGCAACGCAAAAACAAGTGTAGACCAATGGTACAGGAAGTCGCTAATCACTGCTATTGTAGCTCGCTTTCCCCAATGATTAGTATTTTGTTAGCAAAAACTAAAAGTAGCTAAAAGATCAAAATTCACAAAGGTGATGCTGGTGGATGTATTTTAATCAAACAAAATGTAGTATATCACATGGATATCCGTTACACAGTCCTCATTTTTGGCATTTTTCAAAAAGCTCATTCATATTCACACCAAATGGCAGAGATGCAAATCTATAACATACAGAATTTACGCTTTCGCTGTTTGGCAGACTAGACTGCTTCTTTTTTGGCTACAATGAGTCTCACATTCAGACTAATATTTCGTTTTTTCTGCGAGAGGCTTATCTGATTTAGGGAAAACAACATAATGTTTAAGGTCTTGGTAAGCTACTGATAGAGTTAAAAACTTTTTATATGACAGCGGTAACAGTTCGAACAAGATTCAAACCCATAACCTTACTGATAAACTTTTTCATTGTGTGGGTGTTGAAAAATATTTGAATCACCGTTTCTTTGTTTGTTCTTATAATTATGTGTATAGCAGCAGCTTTGAGGCACAGAAATTAATCTATCATATATTTAACAAATGAAACAATTTATGTAAAAGGTTACCTGATGTCCTGTATTATTTAAGTGCAAAGAGAAAGGTATATTTAAATCTGTGAGATGTTATTTAGGATTGCTTTTAATAATGAATGTGTACTGTTACAGCTTGCCACACTTGTGAACCATTGAACCAGTTTTTTAGACTAGAATCATGGCTAATTGCTGCACATCTCCCTCTCTTGCTAACTGAGATGTTTTATTGATTTTCACACAGTCACAAAGTCACAAACGCAATCACACAATTCAATCTGTAAGGACAAAAAGTAACAAAAATGACACCTATTTGCCCTCTCAGGCACTGAAACTTAGATGTTGTTTGCTCCGTCTCTCTTCTCCCCTGTTACTTGGATTGATGCAGACACATGCACTTTTATTAGCTAGGACTCCCAGTGTAATTTCCAATTACATGGTATAAGCTCTGCGGTGGGGGATTGCTTTCACATTACAAGGTTGGTCCTGCTGTCATAAAACAAAGAGATATGTGAAGAGCAGAACTCCATACAGGATGAATTACCAGTGGTCCCTGTGGTCCCATTTTATTCAGCGGCATAAATTACTATCTCCACCCGAGGAAAAAAAACTGCCACACAGCATCTCCCACAAGACATAACCTTGGGGAGAAGTAAATTAACTGATTTCACAAATATTTACAATGCTGTTTTTTGGGTCATCACTTAGATGAGACAGAATGCCAAGATACTAAGAGAAGTGAGATGAATCCAACAGATTGGCAGAGCAAGAAGGAAACATATGAACAATGAAGGAATGAGAAACCATTTCATCCATGTTCAAAATGCTGTGCCTTCACTGATGTTCATCTCTTTGTTGTTATCACACCCTGGCTCATATCCACAATTTCAGTGTGTATCATGTATTACAAGAATGTCAGGGCCAAAGCCTCTGCGGAGTTAGCTCAGCAGTTAATCCAACTTACTTCAAGACAAACACACAATCTCTTACTCTCTATTTGCTCTTTTTCACTTCTTTTGTAGTGACTCATCCTTCCACAGACACATTTTTTTCACGATTCAGGGTGAAACTCCCTTTTTTTTTACCCACCTCTACCAGTCACACCTATCGGTAGAGGTGTCATATTCCATTTATTTTCTCCACTGAAGTTGCATCTTTTTCAAGTGAGAATTGGCCTCATATAAGCTTCCACTGCTCTGCAGTGGTTGTCACTCTAGTACTGTAGATGAAAAGCAGTTACAAAATACCCTTACTGCCACCCAAAAGGATGCTGCGGCTTATCATGAAAATGAGAACAAATGACAAGATTGAAAAAGAAAACAGTCCTACGGAATTCACTGGTAATATCAAAACAGATTATTCCTTTATGGTTCTATAGTATATTTATGCTTTAATTAGTTTTCAGTATTTGACTGCATCTGTCAGAGACGCCCCTCATCTGAAGCGAGCGTTTGGCTAGGTGTGTGCTCTGTATTCAGCTCAGCTTCTGAACATTGTCTCATCTCTGGCAGTCAGACAGCACTGCAAACAGTTTGCTCATTAGTCCCTTTATCAAGAGAAAAGCCAGCAGTGCTGATGACGTTATATAAATAAGGTATGCCAACTTCCAAACGCACTTTTTTCATTGACCAGAAACAAAAAATGTGCTGCACTCACAATATAGTAAATTAGGGATGAATAAGAGATTCTCAAAACTTCCATAATTAAAGCTATTTATGATGAAATCTCTGCTGTCTATACCACTACCATTTAAATTATATTGTATCTTATACAATATATGGTTTTAGATCTATAAATATAATGGAAATCCATATTATTTTTTTCTTTTTAAGATTATTCTTGGGGCTTTTTGCCTTTATTATGATAGTTTTACATAGCCCGCTTAGTTATACATAGGTTGCCACCTCCATCTCCACAGTGTGTATTCTCTTAGGGCAGTTAAAGCACATTGGCAGCAATGTTAGATGTCATGTATGCTAAAACAACATCCACTTGCACCTGGAATACACTTTCCAGTTTATACAGGGGATTCTATCTCCTAGGTCTTGGTCAACCCCTCTATCCTCAGCATCAACCTGAGACAGATGAATTGTTCAAGACCTGCAGGTTTTTCTTTGCAGCAGGTTGAACCGATGATCTCATTCCCGTCTTTATGCCTTTCCCCCTTGACTTGTCTTTCTGTCACATCTGTGCACATTTCCCAATTCATTTTATTTATTTCTCCCGCAATGTTTGCTATGTTCTTACTTTTAAATTGCTTTTCATCTTTGGTCTTTTCTATTCAAATGTGCCTATCTAAACATTTATCAAGTGCAGTAATTGAGCTCAGTAAAAAAGACACTGAAACCCTGAAAGCAAGTTCAACATCAAAGAAATGAAACTCGCTCCCTTCTGCTTTACTAATCTGGTTTGCTGAACAGAGTGTGTGCGTGGGTGTGTGGATGTGTGGGTGATGTCAGAATTGAAGGTAAAAAGGGACACATATAAGGTCAGAGACGTGTGTGTTTCCACATAAACTGCAACATCAAGCTGTCCATTTCCTAGTTTGAATTTTTACTCCCGCCATAAAATGCATTGAGGCACTGGCAAGGAGATAAATGAAGTGTGGCACTGCTCAATAAATGTTTACTGCACGGCAAGCCACAACCTACCAACAGTCCAACGCTGTAACCTTCATCAGACAAGGAACAGCGAGGTATGGCTGACCTCACATAACCTGGAGGAGACGTATCACAACAGAGGAGTATAATGTGATTACTCAGCAAGTGTGCATGTGTTTGTGTGTGTGTGTGTGTGTGTGGTGGGGGTCGGGTGTGTATATGTGGATGCCTGAATGAGGGTGACTGTTTCATGTGTCTGTGTCTTTGACCCTCTCCTTGATCACACTGTGTTAAAGGTGAAATCGGGGTGCACGGTGCATCGGGGACCGTGAGAAAACACCAGGGTGAGTGTTTCTGTCTCTCGTATTATCAGCGTTCCCTGCAGCCGTGCATGACGGAATCTGTATCTGTTCCTGGTCTGAGTCTTGTCTCTGCACCTACAGCCACCCTCAGACAACCTTCAGCCTATCTGTGTGTGGCAGCAGCCCCCTGGCGCAATGACAGAGCCAGGCATTAATCAATGGGGCAACACCCCTGGGGAAAACACAGAGAGAGAGAAAGAGAGAGGGGACAAGGAGAGGAGGGAGAAAAAAATGTGAGATAATGGAAAGGGGGTGGTGAGACAGGGAAATAAAAAATATGGAGGGGCGTGAGCTATAGAGGAGAGAAAGAGAGAGTTGACCATACTGATATACAACTGCATACATAATATACTTAAACTGTACTGTATTTTGTTTATGGTGGCTTGATTTATTAATATAGACAAAAGACAATAGTTTGATGGGTGTTTGCGAATAGCTGTGAAGGTCAGAATCATATTCCCTGAGATCTACTCCGCTATCGACTTGTTCTGCATGAGAATTGTGGCAGTTGGCCAGTGAGAAGATAAAGTGATTGAGTCATAACCATTCTGTGCACAGCCTCATGCTGGCTTTTCTGCATATTACTGATCTCCATTTGGACTACAACCCACCAGTCAGTCACTCTGCTGCCTGCTATTGATTTGCCGATGGGGGTCAGCTGGTCGACT
This sequence comes from Centroberyx gerrardi, assembly GCF_048128805.1. Lineage (NCBI taxonomy): Eukaryota > Metazoa > Chordata > Actinopteri > Beryciformes > Berycidae > Centroberyx > Centroberyx gerrardi. The sequence goes on from NC_135998.1 coordinate 24,164,648, forward strand.
AGGCAGCCCCTCATTTGGCTTGACTTCTATTGAAATGGGGTCAGATTAATGACGACAGACGTGTCAAGGAAATAGGTGTGCGGCAGTCAGAGGCTTTGATGCCACAATCTCCACCAGCAATCAGCTGATGGTCAAACATGGATGTGTGTGTGTGTGTGTGTGTGAGTGCTCGCATCCAGGATTATGCTAGGGTTAGTTTAGTTATTTGACAGCCCATGCCAGAGAAATACGCACTGAGGCCAATGTCATAAAGAAACACAGAGGGTATCTAGCAGCGCAGGAGTCTTTGCAGTCCATTATCTACAGTACATCATTCCAGTTCACCAAGTTAAGAGCAGAAAATGAACCTTGCCAACCAACTGCATTGTCCTCCTGTATATGCTTTCACTGGACGACAGACTGACAACAATACTGGCCGATGCAACTTTGCATGTGTAGTTGTTGCCACCAGCTAATGTTATTACACTGTTTCCCTGCAAGGCAATAGATGGCTGTACAGTGTTCTCTGCCTTGAGCTAATGAGGTCCCACCAGAGTCAGTGTGATCAACATTAAGACATAAGGCAGCTGCATTACAATGCTCTCCGAGGAGGCATAAGCTCTCCTCTCTGCCTTCCTCTTCCTCTTCTCACTTCAACCCTCCACTGATACCCCCTCCTCCAGCCTCCCACTGTTTTTTCTTGTCCTCCTTTTTTGTTTCCCCTTAATCATCAACCCTTGTTTAGTTCCTCTTGTCACTGTTATACTCCATCTTTGTCGTGGGATTCATTTGATGTAGTTATGCACAATGAGATTCCACTACATCTGGGTCAATTTTCTGTCTGAAGATTAATTTTACATGAACCTATTTCTAGGTTCAACACACGCACACACACGCACGCACACAGCAATTTAACACCCACCCACCAATCGCAACATCCCCCAATCAAGGCAAATGAAACAAGAAGAGTATGCAGATACACACACACACACACACACACACACACACACACATAGAGCAGACATCGTTATTTTGCTGTTTTACCATGCAGGCAAGGGAAGAGGCGAAAGGCATCGTGGTTATGATCCTCCAGGAGCAGAATAATCTGCTGAGAAGGGGGAAGCGGACGATTTGGATGTGTAGATAATTAAATCCTGGCCTGTGAGAGGACTAATGATGAGATTTTCTCAAAGCTGCTCGACCTTATCGTTTTCATCTGAGCCATGAAAACAGCACTGACTGCGAATCATGCTGGCGCTTTTATTCATCACTCAGCAGTTCACTCTCTGAGAGGAACTCTTCTGAGACCAGGGAAAGTGTAGATATAACCCAATATGAACCTGATGCACTGTCCCAGAACCAGGGATAACGATGGACCGGCTAGAGCCGTCCCACTCAAATCAAACTCCAGGTCGAATTATGTGAGCATACGGCTTGGCACATGCACTTTTGGCATATTGTATAATAATGTGATTTTCTGGGGGAGTAATGTTGCAATATATATATATATTTTTTTTAAAGGCTCGGATCATATGCATATGGTTTGCAGTTGGGGACTGGATGAAAATCAGCATCAGAAATCTGCATCTTCAAGACAGATGTATTCATTAAAGCTTTTGTTATGTTCTGTTTTTTTGTTTTTGTTTTTTATTTTGTCGTCTTTACACAGTCGCCAGGTTGCATGCTGACTACTGTTTGCTCAAGGTTTTCCTCTTGCTTGTTCCACATACAAATCGGACATATGGGGCCTGCTTCCCTGCTTCCCTGCTGTGTCTGTACAAAGTTCACATTAAATGGGAAGAATAGCTCTTTTCAGTTTTTGGACATTTTTGGAAAGTTTTTGTCCATTTATAAGATTTTCCTGCTACCCTAAACCTGCTTATATACTGTATTTTTTTTTTTTTTAAAAAAGGGCTTATGGATAATGTAAATGAAAATAGAAAAAAATACACTATTGTCCCTAAAAACAACCTTGATAGTAAATTTAATCAAACATGAAGCCTGCACTGGAGGCCAGAGATTGCATTGGAACTAGATTCCAAGCCTCTCAGACAGATTCCTCCCAATCTGTTGTCTTTTTGTGGCCCAATGGAGGATTAGGTTTTCTTTCCCTTTATTTCAGCCACAGGGAAAACCCTGTTGCTATTTTTCACAGCATTTCTAGATTGGGCTCAGTTCAGCAATGCGATAGCAAGGACTATCTTTATCCAGTGCACTCAGCGCTATCGATCTGCAGGTTTGCAGGGGTAGAGGCATGACAAAGTGGTAATCTCGGATTGACTGATCAATACCACAGTACTACGTGATTCTGGGGGAAATTGTTTGTGGAAATGTCTCCTGCTTCACCTCCTTTTCCAGCCATTAGAGCACACAGTGTATAGTTCCAAAGCCTCACACCCAAATGATGGAGGTAGTGTTTTTTCTAGGTCAAAACAGACAACAATTTCTGATGTGACTGTATATTTTTGGATTATCTTTGTATTGATGTGTTCTAAAACATTACAATCTGCAAAGTTTTGGCTTTGAATTGTGAATAATAATATGCAAATGTTATTATTAATCTTTAACTTCTTTTTACACCCATGCAGTGTGTGTCCAGAATTCAAATTGCATGAATGATGGAGCTAATAAATGAGAAATCACTCAATAACTGAACAATAAATACCTGAAAAACAACTGGTAAACGGAGACATTAACTCAGCAATGTGAAGTTCACTATCCCTAGCAACTGTGGTTTTGAAAAATGAATGAACTCAACTGAGGATGACAAACAATGCAATTATGTTGCTCAGAAATGCTAGTTTCTGATGTTTTATAAATAATTTCACTTTCACCTTGTGCTTAACCCATAAACAGATTTTCAGGTCCACAAGTTATGAAGCATACTTTCAAAAAGCAACACCACAAAATTCTTCACTGACTGCTTTACCATTGATTTATCAGTCACAAGTAATGGAGAAAAATTGCTGGAAGCTGCACAATTTGAGTTTTTGTATGGTGGTATTGTGAAAGCCTGGTGGAAAACAGCACTGACTATTCTCTTGAAACTGAAGCTTTGTATATAAAATGACATTGTGTAAACAGCACAGTGGACAAATGAATCACATGCAAAAAATCTGTGCCCACATCAATATGACTATATTTCAAGGCATATATTTGTGCTGTTTTCTCTGCTGTAAAAGATGAGTCCTCTGCCTCCTGGTTAGATAATCACAGAGGGAACAATGTTATGCCGGGTGACAAATGACCTTTCAGACATAACTGAGAGAGACAGTGTTAATGAAGATAAGGCTTCTTAAACCAAAAAATTCACACGCTACTCAACACTGATTAACTTAAGACGTCTGAGGATTTTGTCCTTAATACCATTTTTGTTTCGCAAAAATAGGATTTCCCCGCCTTTCTGTATTGTATTCGAGTGAAGAATGTAGAAAATAATATTGCAACTTGGATTTGGTGAAGCCAATACTGATTAATCCAATAGAGTTCAATGTAATATCCAGAAGACAGCTTCCATGCTTCAGACTTACCAGTTGGGCCTCTGCTCAAATGACATTTTTTGGAGCCTGGGAGTGGCTGACCTTTAGGAAAAATATATGAGGTAACAAAGTATTAACTCATGCAGAACATGCTAATGTGTGCACACAATGTATAACATGTATGTTTGACTTTGTGCACATGTAATAGTAAGTAAGTAAGTAAACTATTTGTATAGCACGAAAACAAGTGCTTCACAGAGAAAAGAATAAACAAATGATTAGTAATGAAACTATTAAAAGTGCTTAATAGAGCAAACAACCATTAAAAAACCAAGCAAACACAAAGACCTTTGATAGAGGTACTGTAGGTTTTAACAAATATGGAGTCAGCTGATCTGGGGAAAGCTGTTCTAAAGTTTGGGTGCCAGAACAGCAAAAGCACGATCAACTTTTGATTGAGTCTGCACCAAGCGATAGACAAAAGTCCTTGGTCAGATGACCTGAGGGGCCGAGCCGTGGTTTAGGGGCAAAGCAATTCCCTTATGTAACTTGGGGCAAGACCATGGAGACCTTTTATGTGATAATGAGTATCTGGAACTTAATCCTGTACAAAATTGGAAGCCAGTGCAAAGAAGCCAAAGTAGGAGTGATGTGGGACCTGCAACCAGACTTTGTCAGAAGCATTGCGGCAGTTTTCTCAACCAGCTGCATTGCCTTATGGCAGCTTGAAGCATGAGAATAGGGCATTACAGCAGTCCAGCCATGAGGACACAAAGGCGTAGGTAATTTTCTCCATGTCAGTGTCGGGCAGGACTGGTCTAATTCTAGCAATATTCCTGAGTTGGAAAAAACAGGACTGGATACGTTGGTTCACATGTTGGTCAAAATTCATGTGCTGGTCAAAGATAACACAGAGATAGAAGTTACAGACGTCACAGAACAAGCTTGTCAGAATTGTACTGAACATTCCTGTGTTAACTCATTTGGATTCTTCTCAGTTTGAGTGTGTGTGTTGGCTCAAGGTACAGGACAGGGTGGAGAGGGAGAGTTGAGTGGAAAAGTGCCCAGATACCTTGCTAATTATTTCATCTGGGAGAGAGATGCTCACTCTTACGCCACCAGGGGGAGCTTGACGGACTTTGTCCCTTACAAATTTAATTATCTTGCTGGCAAGACAACTTTTTCATATTCTGCTGCTTTTCTTTGGAACAAATTACCAAATGTCATTAAAGAAATTGATGGAGTGGATAGATTTAAATCTGCGGTAAAAAAGATGGTTTGTTGTTGTATTATGAAAGGAACGTAATGTCTAGAATGTGTTGGGCTGCATGTCTACTGTCCCATGGTCCGTCTGAAAAGGGCTGGCGACCGGGCCTTTTCCATTGCACCTCCCAGACTGTGGAATAGTCTGCCTGGGAATATTAGGTCGGCCCAATCTGTCGCTGTTTTTAAGACCCATCTTAAAACCTATTTTTACTCCCTTGCTTTCAATTGCAATTGATCTTCTTGTCACATTTGTTTTTTATGCCTGTATGTATGCCTTGATTATTTGTGTGTGTTTGCTCTTTTTTGTCTACTCCTCTGTGTTATAGTTGTGTATGTGTTTTTGTGTGTACATTTCTGTTCCTCTGTAAAGCACCTTGGTACATTCTACTATTTATACAATATATTGTTTTGTAGGGAAGGGAAGCATATATAAAGAAACTAAAATTGGACCAAGAATCAACCCCTGGGGCACCCCACGTTAGAGAAGCTGACAGTGAGATGAACTCACTGATAGAAACAACAAATTTTCTATTAGTTAGATATGATGAAAACCAAATAAGAGCACACCCAGATATGCCAACCCAGTTCCTAAGCCTGTTAATCAAGATGGTGAGATCAGTGGTATCAAAAGCGGCGCTCAAATCAAAAGCACTAACACAGAACATTCACCTGCATCTGCATTTACAAGGATGTTATTTGTGACCCTCAAAAAGTGCAGTTTCGGTACTGTGATATCACTGTGATATCATTATGAAGAACCAGGACAGCTGCGACAGAAATAGGTTGCCTAATGGATTTCACAGCGTTTGACTGAGGAGAATCACAGCACAAGGATAAACCAGAAAAACAAACCTTCTGTACAATGGTGGGAGTCGGTGAAAACAGTCATTTGCGGGGAGCAGTTTGAACGGTAAAAATCAAGTTCAAAGACAGCTTCCGCACAACTGCCAATGTTGGGATGAGGACCAAAGCTTTTAAAGAAGCAAGGGCGCTTCCAGAAAATATTAAAATTGTCCGTAAATGACATGCATGTCGACTAGCCAGGTGTGGAGGCAGAGGAACAGAGAACTTGCTGTGTGTGATATTAGATATACTTCACCGGGGTTTCAACTGACATGAGGGTGGGTAGATAATGACAGCATTTTCATTTTTGGGTGAACTATTCCTTTAAGTTGCTGAACGAGGCAGGTTTTTTTTATTCACACTTGACAGGATAGGGCGGACATAAGACCGCCTCTGCCTTGATGCGCATGCAAGCGTAAGGTAACGTTATGTTGCACGAACAAATCTTTCAGAGTGGTGATTCAGTACACACAGTTCATTAGGAAGATTCATTCATTCATTTGTTTGTTCATGTACTTCACAACACTAGTAATAAGTTAATACATAGAGCCAGTGCAGCCACACCAACACCTTCTCTGTGACACGCTGTTGGACTGTTGGCTGAGTTGAAAAGCTTGATTCAGCTAACTATATATCTTCAACAATAGCTAATTAAACAACATGTGATCAACAAGTGATTGCAATCAAGTAAATTCAACTGTCGAGTCATGGTGAATAGGTAAAATCAGTTTGTTTTGAAACTTTGTGTATAACCTAAAAGCTATAATAAAAAAAAAAAACATGCATATTTTATTTAATTAATTAATTTCAGTCAGACAACTCAGACAATAACTGAACATTTTACAGAGCAAAAATGCAAATACCGATTTTATGTTTCCGTAAAGGCTCTGTTTGGTATCACTCCCTGCGAAGTGCAATTTATAGGCGGCCAAATGCGAGAGCAGGGAGTGATCGCTGCAACCTCCCATGGGGAAAAATTACAAAACATAGCCCACAGGTGGACGCTGGGGTGGTGGTGGTGGTGTGTGTGTATGTGTGTGTGTGTGTGGGGGGGGGTAGTGATGGCAATACGCAAGCTCAGCTGAGACATCACCTGATCCTGAGCATAGCGCCACTTGAGATGTCTGCCTGAACTAGCTTGCAGGCTTTGCTTCATGTGTTTGCACAAATTCTGAAATTGTGCGCACAACATAATAAAAGCGAGGGCACAAATTAACTAAAGCAAAGGAATTATATGAATTATATTACTCAAGGTCCATCTCGTATAGGCAATACCATTTTGTGTCCTCGATGTGTAAATCATGGCCTCAAAATATTTTCTTTTCCTGCTGCCACAGTATCAATAAAGGGATCAATAGAATAAGATGTTTTCTAGGCCGTGAAGAAGTAGAAATGCCAGCTAAGATTCTTACTGCCTACAGATTGGCAGGTTGACACGAGGCTGGGAGAGGGAGAGGTTTGCGATTTCATAAAGCGGACCCATTTCAAACATAACCTTCACAGAGGGTTAGCCTACGCTGTTACCCTAATTACTGCCCAGACACTGGCAATCGGGATTCATTACGCCTTCTAGAGAGAAAGAGAGAAGAGGGGGGGAGACATGACAGAGAGTCAAACAGGAGGACATGTACAGAAATACCAAGATGGGTGCAGTCTGCGTGCAACTTATTATTCACTATCAATTTCACAACTCAATATCTGTAACACTGTCTGGAAGAGAAACAAATCAAAGGGACTGACAAATGTCCGACATGCTCTGGTCATCCTTTACAGCAGAGGTGTGCGCTGTGCAGCAAAAGGCTGGTTGAGAGATTCATCAAAGACTCCATTAGCATGGAAAGGGTGGCTGACTGAAATGAGGATAATGTCACCGGCAGTGGCACTATATGAGTGTGATAACGCATGTCATTACTGTACCTTCGTCAACGAGGTGCAGTCTTAGATCCCATCCCCATATATCTGTCTCCTTAATCTCTGTTATTAAAATGAAATGAGAACGGATATGGAGGGGGAGGGGAAACGATATAATACATACAGAGAAGGGAGGGGTGAGATGGATGAAAAGAGCAGGTGGTTATCGTGCGGGAGAGGAGGTACAACTGGTAAAACAAGGATAGGGCACAGTTTGGGAGATAACAAAAGGAGGGAAAGGGATGGAGAAATTAAATAGGGGTAAATGGACAGAGAGAGAGAGAGAGAGAGAGAGAGAGAGTGTGTGTGAAGCAGAGATAGAGAAAGAGAGAGAGGACAGGGTCAGTGGCGGGTTGGGCTGTATGATTTGTTCCAGCTGCACTTGATCGATCCACTCTAATAGCCAGTTGTCTGTGTGCAATCAGGCATGCTAAACCTCTCTATGGGGCCCATCTTGGAGACTTTTCTCTCTCTCTCTCTGCTCGCCCAGATGAGAAGGGCCTATGATCAATCCAATCAGTGCTGCTATCTCCCCATGTCTTCACACACAAACACGCAGCATTGACCACTGTGTGTGTGTGTGTGTACATACCAGCAAACATACGTGCACATGTATGTTTATATGTAAATTTATATATAGACATATTTACATATGTTTTTACATGTTTACACACACACGCACGGATGCATGCACACAGCCACCCACACACACACACACACACACACACACACGATGAGATGCATCAAAGGGGTTCTGCCAACATCTTGAGCATAACACTGATTGCTTTCCACTCCTTTGCTATTAAATGCTAGTGTGTTATTCATTTTTCCTGTAAATGTTGTTTACCATCATGGATTTCAAGAGCAGAATAAAACACTGTCTGACTTTGATGTAAATGACTTTACAGTAGGTCCCAGTTGGCTATAAAAGTGTTTGTAGTGCGTAAAAGTATGGATGGGGGATGGGGATTTTTGCATTACTTCATAAAGGGCTTTGTTGTTTGTTGCCAGCTATTGTAAACACATTACTACAGATCTTGCCCAGGAGCCAGCTCTGCAGAGGATTGTTGTTTTATTGTCTTGGAGAGGAACATGGAGACAGCTGTGACAATAGAAATGCACATTTTGCCAATCTGTGAAAATAAGTTGAATAGTTGTCTTTCTCTAAAATTAAACATAACCATGAAGACTGTCCACTCAAGCACTTCATGGATGACTCAGTAATGCTATTCTGTCAGATTTACAATGTGGATTGTGGTTTTGGATGGAAAATAGAAATGAAAAGCAGTTTCCCCGCTGCAAAGTGCTGTATATCATATTTGTATGTCTGTTTATCGTATTGCATCAACCTCATCGGCCTCTTCACGTCTGCACTGGCTCTCTGCGGCGTAAACAACACCAGAAACACTCCATTTCAATAAGTAATTAAAACCAACTCATTCATCAGCTGCCTAAACAGCCAGGTATTACAGACAGGAGATTTATCATGATTATAATACACAAATGTTGCACTGACTGTGGCTACTGATATCTTATGGCTTCCACCATTTTAGCTGCACACACACATCAACACACACATTGCTCCTGTGTTGTCGGTGTAGATGGGTGGAGTGTTGCCAGTACAGAGCTCAGACTTGTTACAATGAATGACCGATTTGCTCTGCACCTTCATGTCAAGGAAATGTTGATAGGACATGTGGATGGCAACACAAAAAATAGCTGACACACAAGGTTTGCACTAGACTGAAAACTAGGATATTCAGTCACTCAGAACTGGAGTTCTACATGTTCCATCTTTGATTCTGTATTGCCGCATTTCTCATCTCTTGCATCTGGGTGATGGTTGCACCTGTAGCAAAAAATAGCTCAACAATGATACATGGGACATGCATTCCATTTAGGTTTTACAGTTTTCAGTTCGTATTGGACTAGTTTATTTTTGGTCCAACAGGAATGCAAATGTAAATGCATGCATACCTACAAACACAAACACACGCACACACGCACACACGCACACACACACACACACACACACACACACACCCCTCACCCCTCCTCGGCTTGGGATTTATGTTGATCCCATTCCTTGTTTATATCATGTAACAGCATCTCTTGACTTTAAATCCACTGTAGATTTATGGATAACAACCCATCTTAACCTCCTGGCCCTTATACCATGCAGTCCTCCAGTACACCAGCGAGCAGTTGGGGGAGGCGAAGCCAGATCAGGGGGCTGAGGAGATACAGCTGGATCACTGCATTGCCCACGGCACTTTCTGCATCGATCAGAGAACAGCTATAATAACAGCTATAAAAGCATGCTGCTGGCAAGAGAGGGTGGGAAAAAAACACCTGCCAGAGCCTGTCAATAGACGCCTAAATTATAACATAGCAGCTATGAATAAATGCAGTCCTTAGGTTTTTTCTTTGTTTTGTTTCAGTGCATTGCACAGTGAAGAATCATGTAGGAGAAGTGATGAAAACACAGGGATATAATACAATTATTATAAAACACAAAGGGGAAACAAATCACTAATTTGTGTATCTCACTGCAAATCAATAAAAAGAAAGGAACAAACAAATAAGGAAATAAACAAAAAGTCAAAATGACAAGCAAAGACTGAATTGATTAACAGAATCTGACTGACAACAGAACACAACATGGTGGGAAACGGTAGAACAACAAGATGCATAAAATGACAAGCGTAATAAATTAAAATAGTCTTGATGCAGTGGCTGATTTATAAGTTCATTATGAAAGGCTATGTTTCACATCCATTGTTGTTGCTTCGATATGCATGAACTGCTTGCCTTGTAGTGCGCTTTCAATCAGAACTTACTGCTCTGTGGCTCTTTGGGCTGTTTACAGTTGGTGTCAAAGTGAGAAAGAGAGGAGGTGAAATGGAGAGAGCGAGAGAAAGCTGTAAAACAAAAGTGGATGTTAGAAAAACAAGAGGACTTGAACCAAACACAAGTCCATCGAGACAGTGTAACGAGTGGACCACAGAAATAGTGAAAAGGTTTGTGCCCTTATGTAGCACAGATCATTCTCTGGATAAAATAAACCGGTAACACTTTATTTTCTGGGTCCACAATTTCCTAATCATTTCCCAGAAAGGAACTGTTAATTTCTTAGGAAGTTTCCTGGAAAGAACCATGAAATTATGTAGCGGTTATATAAATGTAATGTAAGCAGTGTGGTGGAGTCAATAAGATACTGTAAATTTCTAAAAGAATTTCCTGGAAAGAACTGCAAAACTATAAACTATTTATTGGAAAAATAACAGGCAGAGGTCAATTATCAGAAGTCATTATTCATATAATTATATAATATAGTTATTTGTTGAATTCTTAATACATTTTAGTTCATTTCACATTTTCTATACAACTACTACATAATTTCATGGTTCTGTCTTGGAAACAACAGAAGAAGTTGGAGGTACTTACCAACTACCCTATAATTAGTACATAATTTAGTGGTTCTTTCCAGGAAACTTCCTAAGAAATTGACAGTTTCTTTTTAGGAAATTATTAGGAAATTGCGGACCTGGAAAATAAAGCATTACCAGAAAACTGCTTGGAAATGAAAAAATAAATAAATAAATAAAACAATGGGAACCAGCAGCTGACAGGCTTGGACGCTCTGCTCAACACTAGAATCAGACCATCAAAGATTAATTGAACTCATTTAATCTTCCCACTAATTGTACTGCTTCAGTTCAGTCCCGGGAAATTCTGGAAAGCTATCAAATCTATTTCAGCCACTGATATTCGTAATGAACTGCCTCCTTGCATTGTAGGAGGACACCACATCCATTTCTGAAAAATCTGCTATGCTGGAATGTTTCAATGAGCACTTCATTGCCTCCGGTTCCCTGTTTAACCAGTCCCCGCCTTTAAAAACCTTGCCTTCCTCAGACATGATTGTTGATTGTATTTTTGATAGTCAGCCCTTTTATTTTGTTCCCTTCTCTGCTGATGAAGTTCACAGAGCTCTTCTTTCGTTGGACACCAAAAAACCTGCAGGTCCAGATAATCTGGAACCATACTTTTTAAAACTTGCAGCCGATTCTATTGCTAAACCCTTATCAAGCATCTTTAACCTCACTCTCACTCAAAATGTCATCCCAAAAATGTGGAAATCTGCCCATGTTCTCCCTCTGTTAAAAAGGGAGGGACCTACATCACTAAACAATTATAGGCCTATTTCCAACTTAACCGTCCTGTCGAAGGTCCTTGAAGGATTGGTCAGTGATCAACTGAAGGAGTTCCTGAGCGCTAATAATATCCTTTCATTGTACCAGTCTGGCTTCAGGAAACAACACAGTACCATCACGGCATCCTTAAAGGTTGTTAACGATATAATTGAGTCACTGGATCACAAAAAAACCTGTGCCGCTCTTTTTATCGATCTTTCAAAGGCCTTCGATACAGTTGACCACCTTATCCTGAAGCAACGGCTGCTCAATATTGGGTTGTCTGAGCAGGCTGTTGGCTGGTTTGAAAATTACCTCTCTGAAAGGACACAATGTGTCGAACTTGATGGCACTTCCTCCAGTGTACTACACGTTGCGTCAGGGGTCCCCCAAGGTTCTGTTTTGGGTCCACTTTTGTTTACTATCTATATTAACAACCTGGGTCAAAATGTTCCTAATGCACAGTTTCATTTTTATGCCGACGATACTGTCATTTACTGCTGTGGTGCCACCCTTGCTCAATCACTTGAGTATTTGCAGTCTGCTTTTGGTATTGTAGAGTCACGGTTGTTTGATCTGAAACTTGTGTTGAATGCAGCTAAAACTAAATTGATGTTGTTTTCTAATGCCAGGAAGACATTAGCTTCTCTTCCTAACATTGTAACCTTGCAGGGCAGTCAGATTGAATTAGTGTCACAATACAAGTAGGCTATCTAGGTATTTTAATTGATGATCGTTTAACTTTTACTTTTACACATTGAAAACTTAGTAAAGAAACTGAAGCTTAAGCTAGGTTTTTATTTTAGAAACAAATCCTGCTTTTCCTATGTTGCCAGGAAAAAATTGGTTGAGGCTACGTTCCTTCCCTTGCTTGCACTATGGTGATCTGTTGTACATGCACGCCTCTGCCCAATGCTTGCATTGGCTGGATACTGTGTACCACAGCGCTCTGAGGTTTGTCACAGGCTGCAAAGCTCTCACTCACCATTGCACTCTATATGCCAGAGTTCAGTGGCCTTCATTGGCCTTGCGCAGACTTACTCATTGGTACATATTTATTTATAAGTCCATCCTTGGTCTGCTCCCCTCTTACCTTTGTGGGTATATCTCACTCAAAACTAGTAATTATTGTTTGCGCTCAAATGACACCCTCTTACTGTCCGTCCCTAAGGTTCGCACTGAATTTGGCAAACGGGCCTTTATGTTCTCCGCCCCTGCAGCCTGGAACCACTTGCAGACAGATTTGCAGCTAGATGAGCTGATCCCGATTAGGGCATTCAAAAATGTAGTGAAGGGTTTGGAGGCAAATTCAATTGGAATTTGTAATTGCTTCCTTAGCTAGACCCGTTTCCTCCTGTCTGTCTTTTAGGCATATGATTCTGTGAGTTGCTACTGTATGTTTTGTTTTATGTGCTTTTAATGTTTGCTTGTATGTTGTTTGAAACTCTGTATGCTGCTCCCATTGAGATCTTGTAATCTCAATGGGACTCACCTGGTTAAATAAAGACAACAAACAACACCACCACCACCACCAACAACAACAACAACAACAACAACAAAATAAATATATAAATATAGGCTGAGACATCTAATCAGTCAAATTGTTGGGTGGTTTCTAAAAGGAACCATTAGTTTCCATTTACTAGTAGACTAATGGATAGTTGACCCTGCATACACACAGACAGAGAGAGAAAGAGAGAGTGAATATTAGAGAGAGAGAGAACCCATTTTCATTTGCTCATTTGTTTCAGTGCTTGTCCACTGGCCAATACATTTGGGCGTTGAGGAGCAAGACACATAAGAGCCGTTTGGCTGGCCTCAGACCAGCAGCAGCATAATAACCCACAACGTATATCTGCACGGTGCTCACTTAAAGGATGTGGTGTAACAGGATGCTTCTCCAAAATAGTCCATGGGTAGATATAAAAATATGACACAGTTGCAGTGTGGAGAAGGTGGCATCACAGAGCGTGTGCTCTTTTTAGTGTGAACATCATGAGGCTTGTTACAGTTCTTAGCCAAAGCTCACATCAGTGCAGTTGTCGGGAGGAAAAAAGACGACAAATTGCATTAGGCGGAATGAATTTCTCCTAAGCCAGCAAACATGTCCCCATCTTTCTCTCTCTCACACACAGTCAAAACAGCCAATTTTCTAATCAAAGCAATTTGCACTGTGATTAAATATGAAATGTGATTAAATGCTGCTGACAGAATGATGTGTTTGTGTATGGGCGCATGCAAACGTGTGTTTGTAAGCATGTGTGTGTATGTGTGTATCTGTGCGTGTGTATTCTTCTCATCATGCTGTCCTCATTGGGACAATGGCCTGGCAGAGATCGATAACCAATTGTAGCATAGTGTGGCCTGTGTGTGTGTGTGTGTGTGTGTGTGTGTGTGTCAGGGTCAGGGCTGAGAGCTGTAGCACATGCCAGGCACAGGGTCGGTCGAGCTAAGCTCCACTTACCTGGATCTCATTGCCTCACTGCCTCTATCATTCATTCTCTCTGTCTTGGTATATTCATAAATCCTGAGGCTCCTCTTTATAAAAAAGTCCATCCTGGTTCCGCAGCAGAAAATATTAGAGGGAATTTGAATGTTTCAGCTGACAGAGGTGATAAATAGAAGATGAAGCACGGTTAATAAAATATCAAGCACATGTTTATGTTAATAAACCCCCTGGCTAACATGTAAAGGTTGGGTTCTGAGAAAAAAATAATTTTCGCTATTGTAGAGTGGGAGTGCCTTCTTTTTTCACACTTTACTACAAGCCCCTTTCCAATCCCAATGCTGATGACTGAATTACAGTAAGGTATCATGCTGCAGTGCTTCAGTTAACAGAGGAAAGCACTTTTTTTCTAGAAATCTAGAGGGACTAAGACTGTCTGCTCCTTCATATGGCGCAAATAAGCAGCACCCCTCTACAGTTAGAGAAGAAAACTGAGCTGAAATTCACTTGATATCAAAAGCTGAACTATTCAACTGTTATAAAAGGGACAGACGGAGAGGATATAGAGGCTGTAGCCTTGGTGTGTGCTGTGTCTGCTCTAAACAGATGAGTTCTCTCGTTGGCCAGCAGGTGGTCTGGTGGCATGGCAGGGTCTACTGAGGACTAATGAACACTGACAGACTGGCACCTCCAGATGGAGGGAACATCTAAGAGCCCTGGCTGGATCGGCCTTGCTCTCCTTATCTCATTTATCTTCTCTCTCTCTCTCTCTCTCTCTCTCTCTCTCTCTCTCTCTCTCTCTCTCTGACCCAATCCCTCTTTGTCTCATATCTCAGCCCCTCACCCCCTCATCCCAGCACACACTGGGCAGAAGGCAGGAAGGAACATCCAAACTCCACAAAGAAAGTGCCGGGGCTGGGAATCAAACCCATGGTCCTTCTTGCTGTGAGGCAGCAGTGCTAACCGCTCAGCCACCGTGCCGCCCCAAGCAGGAATATGTTAGGGAATAAAGAATGTGGGGTATTTGTATGCCTTCCTCATAACTCAAATGCTCACTATTGGTTATTCATCCCACAGCCTTCCCTCAATCTTTACACCTCCGTACCCATCCCCACTCATTCTCTAGGTTTTAGTGTTTTTGCCACCCTCCTACTAACCCCTCCTTCTCTCTCTCTCTCTCTCTCTCCAAGGAAATCAGTATTTTTATTCTCCTCCAGTGGCCTTACTCCACTCCCCACTCCAGGGGCTGCATATTAAACCTCGCCTCACGATCGATCTCAGATAAACACATTATGTTCCATCTCAAGCACAAAATACAATTCTGATCCCACCATAATAGGCATTGTACATGGGAACGCAATAAAATAACCAGGGCTAACATACCATGCTATCCAAAAGGCTGCTAACATGGCTGGTGTTGTGTTTGCTAAAATCCCTGAAAGAAAGATATGTGTATAGGCAAGGCCACATATGATAAACAGCACAGATCATACTCTGGCACTGGCATCAACATGAGCATCATTATTCCAGTGTGCTCAGTTTCACATGTGTTTACATGTTTTTGTGATGTACAAGGTGCTCCATGTTAATGACTAAGCATGTGGCTTTAAGGTTGGCTAAGTAGAGGGAGACCTCCAAGCCAACTGGAACCTTGGAGTCAGATCAAAGACTTTCTGGGTACAGACGGTGGAAACATGGCCCTAGCTCTCCAGCTTCCAGTCACTCACAAATACATAGGGACTCGCAATATGTGTTTGTGTGTGTATGTGTGTGTATGTGTATAATGCATATGTGTATTTGTGATCACCCTGGGATGAATCTTTGAAGTAGGAAATATCTTTCAATTCAGTTTCATCCATGGGTGGGTGAGTACTGTGTGTTGGACGTGTGTGTCTGTGTGTGTAGGTGTATGTGTGCACATGTGTGTGCATGTATATTTGTGTGTGGCTGTGTGTAAGCGAGACATACTGTGTGTTTGTGGACCCATGTACCATGTCTGTCTGCATGAGTTTGCGAGTGAGTGTGAGCTGGAGAGCTACAGTCCTGTTTCCACAGTCTGCATCCAGAAAGTGTTTGATCTGATTCCAAGGATCCTGGGCTTCACTGTTGGCCTTGATGATGGAGGTCTCTCTCCCCCCCAGACCCTTTCATGTATAGACATACACACCAGCAGATTCCACACAGATAATGCTGTAAATCCCCAAACTTTGAGAATTTAAGGATTTAACTGGAATAGTTTAGTAAAATATGAATTCGATTTATTGTGAATTACAGTGCAGTAATATTTTTTTCCTGTGCCCCTACAGTAAGTTGATAGCAGTGGGTGTAGGTGGAAGCCGTCCATTTCTATCATGTATAATCTATGGATTGCTGTGAGTAGAGCTTAATGATTGACCTTGATCCTTGCTTGGAGGTCCCAACATGCATCAGTTCCCTGGTTCACCCCCCATCACAGCTGCTGGCTGGGTGGCTCCGACAGACTGGCCATAGTGGCTCTTACAGCATATTAGAATGACCTGAGCTTTAAGATAACAGCCAAGCCAGAGACAGAGAATAAATCACGCAGGTTTGGCAGCAGATTCATCTAAAGCCATTTTGAATTAAATTCAAAGTCCTTGGATCCCCATGACAATCAATATCTCTCGCCCTTGCTCAAAGAGGCATAACAGAGACAGAAAAAGAGACATGGGTGGGTGTGGGGTGGTGGTGGTGAAATAGAGATTTCGAAAGACTGGGAGACGTTGAAATTTGGGGTGTTTTGAGACGGAAACAAGACTTTACAGAAGCTACTGATCCCTGACATTTGTAAGTCTAACCTCCCTCCTCCTCACTGATACAGCATATAGCATCTATTTCCATAATCTGCATACACCATGTTTATGGATTACAGCAACAATAACACAATCCCCAGCTACACCCATCACATAACATGGCTTTGTTTACCACCGCTGCTTCCAAGTGACCACAAGGTGACCCTGCTGACACAGCGCTTTTATTGTCCTGCACTCCTCAAGGACTCGGTGGTCGTGACACCATGGGACAGTCCTATTGTAAAGACCACAGCGGGGCAGAGGGAGGGGTGTTGGCTGGAAATATTCAGCCGCTCTCATTTGTTGCTGAATTGTTGAATTGAGGCCAGCTGAGAGAGGGGGGTGGTAATTGAAGCACCGGTGGTGGATTGATGTCCTCTTATTTCTCTTCTATCATCCTCTCTCGTTTCGCTCGTTTTATTGCTCTCTCTCTCCCTCTCTGTGTTCTTTTTTTCTCCCTGCAGTGGTTATTCCTGCCTCCTTCTTCTGCAAGCATCCCCATCTCATCACCTGAGATGATATGTACCCTCCCATATAGCACAGCATATGTAAATAGAACCCACTGTTGAGACATGCTGTATGCCAGACGGGCCCTATCCTGTTGCCCATGGGGAGGAGGGGAATGAAAAATGTTTGAAATAGCATCCTTAGCCTTTCACTGACAGGATTAAACTCTAGCCAAAAACTTTGTTTTCTGCTTTACTGTCTAAGTGTCAGACATGGGAAAGAAGAGTGCACACAAGCTGTGAGTAGCTGTGAAATTGTAAAGTGACTGAGACATAGAGAGAGCCGCAGAGTGCCGGCACTTTGAGGGGGATATTGAGAATGTAGGAGTATGAAAGATAGATTAAAAGCGAGGGGAGTATTAGAAGAAGAAACTGACAGAGGAAGAAAGAGCAAGAAATAATTAGGCCAATTCTCTTTCTCCCTTTTTTGTCTACTTTGTGCTCTCATTTGTATGTGTGTGTGTGTGTGTGTGTGTGTGCTTGAGTGTGAATAGGTGTGTGTGTGTGTGTGAGAGAGTATGCCTTTGTGTGTATTTGTGTCTTTATGTGCATCCTTGTGTGCATAAGTGTTTATCTATGCATCCTTGTGCATGTGTTAATATGTCTGTGTGTACATACTTGAGTGTGTGCCTGCACATGATTAATGATTAATGCAATCTGGATTTGCAGGGCCACTTTTCTTTCCAATATTCAAGGAGATAAATGAGATATTTTCTCCCCCTGTGCACAAATCCTTTCAAGAAAGGAACATTAAAATATGGATTAAGGCTTTAAAAGGAATATATAAAGACGGATTAGGCTTTATAGTCCGAGCCCAAAAAATGGGAAGAAATACAGATTATATTGCATGCACTGGAAAATAAGTCTTTTATTGCATTCCATAAACATGTACTGTATTTTTAGTCCCTTGTATACATGCATAATTCATATTCAGTCCAGAAGTTAGAGAAATAAATGATTAGGCCTATGCGTCAGCTGCGCCAGACAGTCCCCATCTGTGCTTCGATGGGTAACATTACATTACTGAGTATGTGTTAGTGTAGGTTGATATGTGTCTGTATTCGTGCAGGAGTGAGAGAGAGAGAGAAAGAAAGAGCAAAAGGAAGAGAGAGAAAGCAAGAGAGAGCACACTGCCAGTGAGCATGCACAGCTTGAGTGTATTTTTACAGGTTTCCCTTAACGGGGAAGATAGTCTGGATGCTGCTGGGTATAAGGCGTGTCATTAAAAGTTTTGGAGGCACATCGGATAGCTGTCAGAGCCCATGCCAATTAGTGCCACTTTGGGTGTCAGTCTGGTAGGCAGGAGAGAGGAAAGGAGAGGAGGAGGAGAGAGGAGCACCAGGAGAACCCTGCTGACTGAGCCTCCTTGCTCAGCTGAGCACTCCACAAAGCATGGGCTCGGCTTGATACAAATAGAAGGAGAAGTGATTCATCCATATGGCGAATTCCTGTGTCATTCATATAGATCTATATCGTGGAAAGGAGAAAACAGTTCTCACTAGCCCATGATTTTGATCCCCAACAAATCCTATGTTTTCCAGCTTCGATTTGCAGCCATTTTATGTCCCTAAAGTAAGCAGTCAGTTTAATTCAACTAGGGCTGAACAATTGAATGAGTGAAAGCATCAAAGGGTCACGGAAGATACCCAAGTGCTTCCCCTCCCATTTATTGGCCCATATTAGGTCTGACATCCTTTTCAGTATAGTCTTGGTTTGTTAAGTTTGTGTTATCCTGTTAAAAAGACTCAGTAGACTAGAATCATGGGCAGAGACTGAGTGCAAAACAGCCATTGCACTGCAACGATATTGATTCAAATGTCAGTAAGATTTATTTAAGTTATGTTTTTTCTTTCTAACACCTTTTCTCCATTGTTTACACACGGACACTGGAATCCTAACCCTGAGAAGCAATGACCAAAACCTGACACTCATTTCCCAACCAATTCTGCAAAAATACGACATTTCTCACTATACACAATTCTGTACATTGGGCACAATCTTTCTAACTAAAATCTGCTGTGTTCACATGGAAAGCACTGCTATTTAAAATGCTAATCTGAAATTACCAATTGGCCGCAATGCTAACAAGTGCAAACACTAGTTGCTAAATTGTTCGATTACATATCAGAGCGGAGGGCCAAAGGTGAGCTGATTAATCGATGGCAACATTGCAGAGAGAGGCAGAAGGAGAAGAAGGGTGAGGGTATGAGGAGGAGGAGGATGAGGACAAGGAAGAGGAAGAGCATCCTGGGATCCATCCAGGGCTGGATCCATCATGCCAGGTGACACTCCCCTGCTGCTTAGCCAGGGAGAACATTGCCTTAATGTGGATGAGATCCTGTGGCCAGACAGAAACTGAAACCTATGTTTTTTTTCCAGTAGACAGTAGTACTATTTTCTTCCATTGGGTGTTCTGTATGTACAGCACTTTACATACTCAAATGTGTTTGGTGAAATGTATATAGGATTTTGTTATTATATTTGTGCAGAGCCCCTATGTGGGGTTATTCCACAACGGAGGCTAAGAAAAGCCTTGACTTGAGTTAACGTTCAAATAATCAATCCGGAATTAATTGGTTCCACGAAGCCAACTTCCAGCTAATGTAATCAGGCTAATTCAAGTCTGGTTTGAACAATCAAGATAATTGCGCGTTCACGACTTTAAAACACAGACCCAAGATGTCAAGCACGGATCACATCAATTCACAATGGAGAAGAAAGAGACTTAAAGAGAGAGCTGCGACATTCACGGCCGCAGAACAGCAAATATTAATGAAATAGCATAATGAATAAAAATAGTATAGCGAAAAAAGGCAAAACCATCGCCACAAACAAAGCCAAAGAGAGGATTTAGTAGGATGTTGCAGATCAGCAGTGTGCACTGACAGGAGCAGGGATGAAATCTTGGAGAGAGAAATGGCTTTGTGGCTCAGTTGTTAAGGTGCTCACCTTGCAACAGAGGCACTCTGGATTCAAATCCCATGTGAAAAATGAGTCATTTTTCCCTACGATTTTTGCAGTCTGTCTTCACTGTTTAAGGCAGCAGAAATGTGCCAAAATAATCTTTGAAAGGGGCACTTTGCCCTAGATGATATTAGTATGTAATCTAAACAAAAAATTATAGGTAGGCCTATAAAATGAAATGCAATATAAAATTAAACAACACTTAAGTATCACATTGGACCCTATCCAAGTAGTTTCTTTGTTTAGCAAGATAGTTTCCACTTACATTTTCCAGCAACTACAAAGAAATATAGGGTTTTATGCAAGATAAGAAAGCACTCAATAAGAAGGCTATCAATAGTATGCCACTTGATAAGCACAGGTGACATAATAGCCTTCATGTAGGCTTGTGGAAATATTACAGTAGACTGATAAACGCCCTTCAGACTTGCTTACTTACTTACTACCACACTTGTAGTTTCAATAAAATATAGGGTAAAACTTTCTCATTGGTGTCTGAGCCATTCCTTTAATTTTATTCACATGGCATTTAAGTTACAAAATAAACATGAGCAGATGGTTAAAATGCTCAGTTTCATGCAGGCTATAATTTCACAAAATGACCTTTCTAGAAAGACTGAAAACAACTATTCTATTTTGTAGAATAGAAAGACTACTGGTGACCAAGAACCTAAAAAAGACAGACGTTGACCAAGGCACTGTAAAAAAAAAAACCTGTATATTTTTAGTGGACTATCTTAACCTTGGTACAACTGTAGCCTATATGTCAAACTGTGATTGATTAATAAAAAATATAACTTTCTTTTGACTTACAGTATGTTCATAGCGTAGTTGTAATGAGAGACTGTCGGGGCAGAACTTTTGAGAAAACGCTGCGTTTCAGGCGGGTCGGAGGATTGTGACACCGGTTAACCTGGAGTTGAATTGAAGCCTGAAAACTAGCCTGCGCGGGGCCAGGCTAGTATGGAAGGATAAGTTTCCATGGTAACTTACTTCTGGCTTATTTAAACCTGCTTTGTGGAACCAAATTTCTTGAAAATACGCCTGACTTACTGAAGTAAGATTGGCTAAACCGGTAATCTTGCTTTGTGGAATGCCCCCTGGTGACATTTGTGGTTAAATAAATAATGCGTGGCCATGACTTATTTACGCATGGGAACAAGATCCTAAATTGTGATTTAGGAACGCGTGGGAACAAGATTGTGTCGTGGCCATGACATGGAGAACCCATTTTGTTGGACGTTGTTGACCACTTGGGATAGTCTATCCGTAGTATGTGGCATTGTGGGCTCCATAAACATCTGTTTAAAGAGTGTAATATATTAATATGACAAACTTGCAGTACCTTTTTTCACTGCATGAGCAACAGCATCACCACATTCTCCCATTATCACATCTGCTACCGGGACACAATGATCTTGTTCCCACGTGTTACTAACTCAGGGCCTGCAGGTCATAATGATCTTGTTTCCGTGCAATACCAAGTCGTGGCCATGCGTTATTAAGTTGTCGCCACAACATAGCATCTTGTTCCCTGTTCCCAAAGGTGAGCAAAGAGGCCGGTCTGGGAAAACGTACCTGTCTGCTCTGCTGATTGCTGTGCTTCTGCTGCTTCTTGATAAGTTGCTGCTTGCTGGATATGCTTGATTGGCTGCTTGCTCTCCCACCACCACCCCATCAACCACCTGCTGGATCTGCTTTTATGTAGGCTACTGTATGGGGGATTTTGTGTGCCCCCTGACTGGTAGGTAGCGCACTCTGTATGTGCACAGGGAGTACATAAAAGCAGATGCATTCATTGCCAAAACATCCTTATCCAATAATTTTTTTTTACTCAACTCCAATGTGAGTTTCCTGGCTGAACTACCAGGTAGCGGTAGAGAACAACTTTTCACACCTGATGAGGAGACTTTAGTGAACATGGTACTGGCAAACAATGCCATTAGAATTGGGAAATCTAGAGTCGAATCATTGCAGACCATGCCATGTTTCACAAGATGGAAAGAGTTAGCTTGTTGACACTGGATGTGTCCTACAGACAAATCCAAAATGTATGAAATGTATACAGTCTTCATACTAGTGTTTTCTACTGAGCATCAGTGTGCAATTAGTTTTTCAAAAGATCTATTCATATGACGCCGTGTGTGTATCATTTGGACGCAAAATTCAGTTTTGAGACAACATAACATGGTTTTGAATGCAATGTTTCCTTTTGCAAGAGATTTGTAGATCTGGAGTTTTGTATGTTTTTGTCTGCGTTTTTTGTTTTGTTTGGTTCTTTTGAGAAAATGAGGTGTAGTTTCAGAAAACGTGTGTAAGCATTTGAGAAAAACATTTTCACTTAAACTCACACAAAGAACTTGCACCAAGAGATGCTATCACAGAACAGTATCAATTATGTACATGTTTCTCCCAGAGTATTGACGGAGAAATCGACTTCTCTGACTGATGAAAGGTTATGAGACAGAGACACTCCTGGAATCAATTCAACATACTCTTTGTTCCAATTATGCTCAGCCTTCTGGTGGTGTCACACAGATCCATTCACAGCCTGTGTTAGTTCATTTGTACAGTTTGTGATAGTATAAGAGACAAATTGAAGCTGTGAGTAGGCTTAATAATTAATCAAACTGTTTGCCAGCTGTCAGCTTCCTTCAGAAAAGTCCCTGTTATGAAATACATTGTAAGAGCACAGCAATTCAGTTCCTGTAATTGGAACCACAAGGTGCCCTTTTGTTGGTTGTTGGCAGTTCCTGATTCTTTCTTTTACTAAATTACCTCTTCTCTATACTATCTTCCAAACATCTCCATTTTCAGTGGGTTTCTCATCCTGTCTCATTGAATATGGTACTTGACTAATCTTATTCTTCACAGGTTGGCCAGAGACAGTAGGAAATGAATTGATGTGAGAGACTACATGAAGATCATGTCAAAATTAGCAAATGAGCTGAAGTTTGTCCATTATCCACTCACCCTATCAGTGTGTGTTTTGAGCACCATGTCCTGCCTTGCACAATGCCTCTGACACACCCCCCCCCCCCCCCCCCCCGCCAAATAGTGAGGTCACATTGACTAATTACATCTTCATTGAATGATGCTGACACCGCAGGAAATTATCACACAAATATAGTTATAAAGTTGATAGGTTGTTCACTGAAATCCAACAAATGATATAGCAAAATCAAAAAAAAATCAAGCATTAATTGTGTCAAAGGCAAGGACAATTAAGTGCTAAAATATATTCTGGGTGAACTGCCCTCTAAAAACTGAATGCAATGAGAGAGAGGAGAAATGGCAGCATACTGACTGGCTTGTTATAGATGGAGGCAAAAGTACTTGCCCTGATGAAGAAAATTGATTGTCAAAAAACTATTTCATGTCTCATTCCATTCAATATCACCTCTGTATGGTACATACGGACAAATGCACTAATGGTCACCAACTACACTTCCCTGTATAGCAGCGACCCTGCTCTATAGCACGCTACTTGTGCACCAGATAGCTATAACAAATATTTATATGTGTGATGTGTAGGATCTACTGTCTGTAATATGTCTTGCACAGTCCTTTTGCAGTGTATGCGGTTTCTTGTGGTCTGTATACCATCTGTGTCAGTAGTGATAGTGTGTCTGAAACTGAATACCATACTTGGAAATGCTCAAAAAATAGCTTTGTAATCAATAGTAATCCTGTCCGTATAGCTGTCATCATTAAAATGTCATTATGTCAGTATGATCACTACACCAAAATAATTATTGTGGCTTGGTTGGAAAATGTCCTATTTGATCTGTAGATTCAGACTGATGAGGGAGAGGGAAAGAGGCACTTGGCACATGGGGATACATGTTTTGCATGCAGCACAGGGGAAACAGTCAATTACATGTCACAGTTAGATTTGGGTTGGGGATTGCTATGTGTGATATTGACTGGTTGCATATTTGGAGGCTATTTAGTGACCGCTTATTCAGACTGAAACCTGAGGATTGTGGCTATTTGGCTGGCACCCTTTCTAGACAGCTAGGTGCTAGACTAGACTAGACTAGACTATGGTGTGTCCAAGTAGCCAACGTCCTGTTACATGCACAAGAACATTGCCATCACAAATTGCTGCTCTTGCTGTCCAAATCACTATCACTGTGCATCACTCCAGCGATAGAGTTCTAGTTAAGGTTTAGACACAAAGCAAACAAAGCAGACTTCTTCCTGCTGCTGTAATCTGATACTGTCACTATTGCATCAAATCCCTATATATTAACCTATTAGCCCTGGGTTCTGCTGCTGAGCCAAAACAGAGTCCCCATTTCATCCCACAGTCTCTAGGCTATTTGCTTGCAGAGAGAGAACAAGTACTGGGCTCAGCTTCCTCCAGCTGGTAGTGTTAGTGGCAATTTTACTGTTGATTTCCTAACTTTCTCATAGTGGCGCAAAAACACAGACACAAATATTTCTTCTGACCTTTAAAACTTAGTGCAGTCATGCTGCAAGCATTGCAGGCTAGCTGCTGCTCGACAGCTATGATCAGTCTGGAAATGAAGTGAATGACCGCTGTTGGACATACTGATGGTGTTGAAGGGTCAGTGGGACCAAACCAGACCGCTCCCTAGGGAGTTTTCTGAAAAATATTTTGCTGAGTAGGCTACATTGAATTGATTATAACAGCAAATTTGATAGCATACAAAAACTCTGTTCATTGCAATTACCTCTGGGCTGCTAAAGATGAAATTGAGTTTTTACAATGTTTTTTTAATACATATTCTGTGATTCTCTATTTGAAGTTCCATGTGTTTTGATATTCTCTGGTATTTCTGTGACGTACAATATTGTATGAGATTGGATTTATATGTACTGTATATGTATGTATTATCTGACCTGTCACACCCCTAATGAAATCTGTGTGCTTTTTGTGCTTTTCAAGTGGAGCAGACAGTATAGCACATTCCAAATTGCTCAGATGAGATCAAAAGCATAGATCCAATGAAAATTTGTCTTGAAGATGTTTGACCAAGACCATGTAATAATTTTCAGGGTAGGTGTGATTGAAAAAGTTATCTTGTTCATAACTGGTTCAGGGAAGTTATTTTGAGTGTAGAATGCAACAAAATAAATATTATTGTATATTTCTTTGTCTTTCTGTTTGTCTACATTGTCCACTTATAATTTACAGCTACAGTTTTGCACTTAGAGCTACAATTTTCAAAATGGACAATTCCCAATTTTGAAAATTACTACGATATAAGCATGGAATGGAAATTGACAATATCCCTCATCATACCATAATGAGGTACCTTCTAACATCCGTCTTTACACCTCCAATATTAGTGCAAGCATTTACTAATACACAGGATCTGATGTAATTATCCCTTGTGAGTTCCCATGTAGAAACCTGGCTTGGATGTTAGAGGAAAGCAAGGTGAATGAAAACAGCTATGTCATTGGAGTTATGAAGTAGTAACCTTCAGTCACCACTGTTTCACTGAATTAAGATCACAACACCTCCAAAAGTCTCAACAGTAGGCTAAATCCTGGGGCTCCAGAACCACCAATTTGTATGCAAATGTAATCCTACTTTTAGAAGTAAGACTTATGCATAAATGTGTTTCAAGTATTGAGAATACGCTCAACTCCTAAATTATTTACGCAAGCTTGAGAGATCCCCTAACTGAGTCAGAGTTGCCACCGGGTGTCTGTATTACCCAGGCAGATGCACAACAAGCCCATACTTTTCAAGCAAGGAAGGGTGTGCTTGGCAGCAGTGCTGGCAAGCATAAAACATCACTGCTTGTGCATTGTATGCAAGTGCAAGTATAGTGTGCAAGTATCTGTACCTGTGCATCATCCATGAAATGTATTAAATTTGACCTTTGTTATGAGGCTAGGGATAGTGTCCCTTTCCAAGACTCCAAAGTGGTTAATGTCAATTATTTAGACTTTTTTTGAGCAAAGGTTGTCATACTCCATGATCAAGGTATCTGTACACCCCCCATCAATTATGAAATCTATCACACCTTTATAGGACCTGTCCTTGATGCTAGACGAACTATGTTCTCAACTAACTGAATGTTGTTCTAGCTCAGTCACGCAATTCCTCATAGTTGCTTAGAGACTTATGGCTCACAGCTGGAGGCCTGTTGACAAAGTTGTTTACTTGCATAAACATAACCGTTAGCTAACCTTTTCATATGACAAACAAGGGAAAATGCCATGTCCAATTCATGCTATTGTCCCATAATCCAATTTGTGGCAGAGGAACATAATCTTCACATAATGTCCACAACACGTAATCTGCGTTTTAGAGTTTGTGCTCATTTCACAAAATGTATTAGACTGTGTTGGTCCTCTCAGACTCTTTCAAGGCATTCATATTCTCAACCTCAGCAACTGTCTGAGGAGGAGGAGCGTCTGGGGGGACAAGATCAGGGGTGGGCCAGGGGTTTGCCTTGGGAAGGGATATAACATTTACAACTTTTGCAATTTTTGATATTACCCATTTTTATATTTCCCTGATGTGTCTTGTTGACATTCTTAAAGCAATTACAGCAAAATAAGATACACAGCTTCAAAATACAATTCATATATGATTCATTATTTTGACTTTAGGTGGTAAACCTAAAAAAAAGGTTTGTATGAAGGCCCAAGCCTTTGAGGAATGTGAGAACCAAGCCCTTGAGAAACCAATGTTATTCACATAGCCATACATCAATAATTCTTGGATGAGCTGAGGCAAGGAACATGAAAACTTTCAGACTGTCATTAAAGTTGAATTTTCTCTTTCATAGAATGTATTCATAGACAAAGATTTTTTTCATTTTTTTTCTGAATAGGCTTAAAAATGGTGGTGAATTGTAATACTTAGCCACTGGGCCAGTGAGTCAGAAAATAGTCAGTAAAACTGTCAAGTAAAAACAGTCAAATAAAATCACAAACAGGCTAAGCCTACAATTAAACACTTCCATATAGGATAGAAGGGATATTAAAAATTACATACCAACTAAAGATCACTTAAAGAAATATCCTGCTATACTGTCCTCATTGTCTGCATCAATTCTAGTTATTTTCAACCTGGGCCTTATTTTCCTAGTGTTTGCCATCATGACGATTGTGTTGAATATTTCAGCACTTACTTCACTGCAGAGCGTTCGTACCTCCAGGTCCCGGGGAGCGCTGCTCTCCAACACACAAACACAGGGCCAACCGGTAATTCTTAAAATTGAAAAATTGAAGCTAACATGAACTGTATACAGCGTCCAGATTTGGCTAAGCCTTTTGCATCGCAGAAATACATGCGCTATAATCTACAGAGACTGGGGAAAAAAAATCTTACATGCTCCTTTTTCCATTTAAAAAAGGAGTACATGATTATTTTATGAGAAACTTACATGAAAACAGTGCAAGTTGAATTACATTCATTACTGTTTGTGAATTTTGGTTAAATTATACATTATATTATCGAGCACACTCAAGATTTGACCACCACTATGTTATCTTTTAAAGACGAAATAACGCTAGCTACACAACATCTAGCTAGCTTTGACTTGAATGATTTTGATGTATCAAAAAAGAATAACAGAAGAAATAAGAATGCAAATATTCAATACATCTTTTATTTTTAATCAAAAATTAATAATAATGTTAATGTTCTCCACATTTATCAGGCATTTTACAGCAGTTTTGAACTGATTCAGCTAATCAGAACTGA
This sequence comes from Centroberyx gerrardi, assembly GCF_048128805.1. Classification (NCBI taxonomy): domain Eukaryota; kingdom Metazoa; phylum Chordata; class Actinopteri; order Beryciformes; family Berycidae; genus Centroberyx; species Centroberyx gerrardi. Next base: position 24,192,744 of record NC_135998.1, read on the forward strand.
GGACTAAATCTACTGTTTTAGAAATGCTTGCTCTTCTCTAGTTCACTCACAATCCAGAATAGATGTGTGATGGTAATTGATTTTTTAAAGGTATATTACGTCATTTTTGCAGATGCTTTTTATCCTAAGCGTATACATGGATCAAGGCGTAGCATTCATTCATTCATTTGTTGTCTTTACCCGCTTATTCCTATTCAGGGTCACAAGGAGCTGGAGCATGTATTGGGCAGAAGGGCTAACACAGATAGACTGATAAGCACACTCAAACTCACATTCACACCTGTGAGCAAGTTACAGTCTCCAGTCCACCTGACCTGCATGTCTTTGGAGTGTGGGAGGAAACTGGAGCACCTGGAGGAGACCCACGCAAACACAAGGAGAACATGGAAACTCCACACAGAAAAGACCGGGGCCGAGATTCAAACCCAGGACCTTCTTGCTGCAAGGTTACAGTGCTAATTACTGAGTCACCGCTAACCACTGAGTCACCGTGCCACCCCAAGGCATAACATGAAATTGGAATTGTATCATTTCTCTTTGCCATTAATTTTTTACTGTCGGCGAAATTGTGCTGCTATGACTTGGCAGAGGTCCTGAGAAACTCCATGACGTTTTTTTGGACATAGCTTGCGCCATCTACTGTCAGATTGAGAAAATTCATGTATTACATTCACTATGACAGAATGAAACGTATACCAGGAAGGGGGATTAAGTAGATCCCCACCAGCAACAAAATGTAATGATCAGTAACATGGAAATCAGAAGCAGAGGAGAAATTCCCCCTTTCCCCCCCAGGCAAATTACACACACTATAAACACACACACACACACACACACACACATGCACACACAGACACACACACACACGCACACAAACTACTAGTTTATGGTTATGACCATAATGGACCACAATGCACCTGAAGCTACATCTGCTGTACGCTAAGAGGAACACCGCACTGTCAAAAGAGGCCATTTTGTTCCTGCCTTATGGTCTTCTGTGCAGCCTCAGCTCATCCCCCCAGACATAGTAATAACCTCTTAGAAGCTGTGTAACAGCTCCTCCCAGGAGAAATGGCTGCCAGTTCTACTCATATGTAGGAGAGAGGGGAAAGGCCGCAGAATGTGTCGTTCAGTAGAGAGTAGGGATGCACATATTAATAAAGCACAGCTGCCCTGTTTTCCCACAGAAGGATGGATATTTCACTATCTATCTATCTATCTATCTATCTATGTAACACACCCATAGTATTTAATTTCAATGTAACATTTGCACTGACAAATGTAATTGTTAAAATTATAGTCATTGTAGGTCATTCCCTAGATGACAGGACCTATGCAGCTCAGATTTTGGGTTATGGAGTGTACAAGCTTAATATTTGGAATTGCACAGTATATCAGAAGTCATCACCGCCACCCGTTATTTAGGCACCGTGATTCCAGATAGAACGATAATGATACAGAGATGCCATACTCCGATTAATGTGTCCCAATGTACTTGTACACCACTTCCGACACCAAAGAGAGCAGCTTCACACCCCCCTGCAACCTCTCACTAATGGACCAGGGCCCCTTAAGTGATCTCTAATGGAGGCTCTTAGGGGAGGAGACACTCATTCATATTCCATATTTCCTACTGCAATACCACCACTGCTGCAAATGGGTCAGAGCAAATGCCAATGCACACAGGCTTTTGGCTCTCCAGGGAATTGCCATGGCCAGAGGGGATGAAGCTGCTGGTAATCCAGATTATATTGGGATTTTTTCTCTCTAAATTAATCTGAATTAATCCAAAACAAGCAGTGTGTGGCTTGAGAACATGCCAGGGCATATGTGATAGTGTTAACAAATATAGTTTACGCTTCATGCCCAGACAGATTGAGAAAATCGGAATAGTTTGACATTTGATAATATGTTTCAATCATACCTCATGTTCATTCATACCCAGTCTCTCTGCCAACTTGAATTTATTCATCTGGGTGACTCAAAAAGCACTCTACTATTTGTGTATTATGCAAATGAGCTTTCTTAGCAACCTCCACTCTAATTTCTGATTAAATTAATCAACACTGTTAGGGTGTAGTTAAAAGGAACTCATTGAGAAATACGACACGCTGGAATGAACAATCTAAAATAAAAAAAACACGGCAAACCTTGCTAATTAGCCACCTGCAAACAGGCACACTGATCATCCCACTATCATTCCCACAATGTTATGACTTGTTTTCTCCATTAACTTGTGAGTGGAGCACTGCTCAAATGTAATGCCTCATAACAGACAGAAATGCAGCGCCTGTTAGGACAACATGAATGCCATTGCCAATGTCACCAGAATACAAAATATCAGAAAGGGAGACAGAAAGCGCATCAAATATTGATGTGCTTTATAACAACATCTGCTGTATGCCATCTATGAAATATTCAGGGAAACACACAGACAGGGGAGATACATGGTGGTTTCTCATGGTCTGGGCGCTCCATAGTTTACAGCATATGTGCTCAGTGAATAGAGCCATTAGAGGGGGAGAAGAGGAAAATGGAAACTGCCGGAAAATCCTCTTGTATCAATGACATACTGCATGCCTGGTATAAATATAGAGGGGCAACAAACGTACACAGTATACTCTCTGAGGTTATTTTAGGCCAAGAGTGTTGGCGTTTCATCTTGCACTTTGATGCACACTCAGTTTGACATACTATTGAAGTTATAAAGCATGAAGGTGTGTATATGACAGAAACATGATGCTGTAGCAGAGAGTCATGTGTCATTGCTGTGTGAGAGTATAGCACTATAAGATACCAGTACAGTGAGGAAATACGTCCCAACACCGCTGATATTTCTGTTTTGCTAGAGCCTGCCAATCCCTCTGCTTTATTTCAGCTGGAACATAGTTGAGAATGGTGTCACAAGAGACAAGAGAGGATCATGGGATAGCGCATCATGATCTTCCAGAAAAAGTTTTTCTCACCCACCCCCACCAGCAACCTTCCTCTCCAGCTCACTCCCTCTGCGCCTTGGCTGAATTTTCTCTCTTTTATTTCTATCTATCTATCTACCTACCTATCTATCTATCTATCGATCTATCTTTCTATCTATCTATCTATCTCTTTTACCCTTTCTCTCACTCCACCCTTCTCTTTCCCTCCGTCTCTTCTTAACCACCCTCCTGTCCCCCACGCCTCCACTCTCCACCTCCCTCCATCTTTCTTTCTCTGCTCCTGTCTCCTTTCTGCTCCCTTCCCCTCTGAGAGTGTTCTGGGACCCACTAATTCAAAGACCAAGCGGCACCTCATATCTGCGATCACTCAAGTTTAACCAAACTCCCTTAGCCTGTCGACACATCCTAAGTTCAAAGAAGACAAAAGGAAGAGTGGCTGTGGGAAGAGCCAGCCCCCCTCCCTCCAACTCCCATAAATCTTTTAATCATGACACTGACAGAAAGTGGTTTTTTTTTCCTCCAGCTCCCTTGATATGCCAGTATTTTTTCGTTCTCCTTCTCTTTCTACTCTTGTATCTAACATCCCCCTGCTCTCTCTTTCCCTCTCCTCATCGTCTTCTTTCTAAATAGCCAATCCCTCTCCTCTCTCTCCATTTGACAGCACCCTCCCCTCACCTCTTCCCCTCCCCCCTCGTTGTCTGCCTACTGTAGAGCCTTAATGAGTACCCTGGCAAGGTCTGTAAATTATTCAATAACTAGGAGAGGAATCTCTGATTCTTTCGCCCTCCCCCTTGTTGTTCTGAATATAGCCTTTCTTATGTGGGGAGTGAATGATTCACAGCTATTAGAAATTGAAATGCTCATTGTTCCATACCGATGGCTCTCTAGTCAATGGTCAGCATTGGATCTAACATTATATTGTGAATCAGTCGGACAACTATGATTATATAACCTTGCACTGGCATCACTATGCGATTTCTCAACATAACATAACATGACATAACATAACATAACATAACATAACATAACATAACATAAACTCTGACAGCTTTAGTCATTATGTTGTGGTTCGTTAATAATTAGGCTATGCTGTGGTTCGCATAATATGCATAGTGTATACTAGGAAGACTTGCCAGATCAATGCAATGTATTGGAATTCCATTGTGATAAAATCCAGACATGGCATAGAGGATTTGTAACAGATTTGTTTATTTAGCAGCACAACAAGATAGAGGTCAATACTCTTTTCAGCATTCCAATTGTCTTTGAGATCGGCTCTGAATAGGTTAGGCATAGAATCACAACTCTAACCTGGAAAATTTCACAAGGCTTCTAGTTAGTGGCCATCAGTGGCATTCTGTTGTTGTTGATTTGTGTGTGTGTGTATGTGTGTGTGTGTGTGTGTGTTTGTGTGTAAATGTGATTTACACAACCAGCCCAAAGTCTAATCCTTGATTAAGATCCTGATGCGATTGGGTGTTATCCGCGTTCAAGCTGTCTCCATGCAAACATCAAGTGTTCTCATTCATGTTGGGGCCACTCAACAGTCTCTGCCACCTCACCTGGTGAAGATGGTTTAACTTTGGAGGACGCAAGTCTCTAGGCAGATTTAAGCAGCCGATCTTGGTGATTAGTTCATATTCTTGTTTTCATGGTGGTCAAGTGCCAAATAACCCCCATGTTAAAACTAATATTGCTTTAAAGGGCACTTTCTCCTAAGAGGGCAATTGTGCAGGTGCCCGGGCACTGGTTGGCTCTTACAGTATGTGTGCATGTGCCTATTATTATTAGTGGTTGCACTTTATTTGGATAGTTCAATGTTGATACTCAACTAACTACCAGGTGACAAAAAGTATATTCAAGTGTCACTAGGCATCTTAGACCTGCCCTAACACTAACTCCAACCCTGACCCCAACCCTAAGATACCTAACCTAACCGTAACCCAGACACTGAATATCTATAGGCTACTTTTCACATTATTGTATCACCTAAATTATTAATCGTGTAATTTAAGTTAAGGAAAAGTTGTATAGAGAGTTTTCAGTTTTGTGTTAAAAAGAAGATATAGAGTTCACTAGTTGTATTTCCACAAGCAGGTTTGTTTCGATTACCATTTGTCTTTAATGTTGACTTTGTAACAGTAAAAAGAGCTTTATCTGGAGATCTATGCCTCTATACATAGGAAGTTAAAAGCTCTGTTAAAAGCTCCGTAATATAAGCTGGGAAGAAGCTGTTTATTGCTTTAAAAGTAATCAATAAAATCCTCTAAATCCTCGACTGGAAGCCAGTGTAAGGTAGTGAAAATGGGAGTTATATGATCTCTCCCGTTGGTTTTAGTTAAAAGCCTAGCTGCAGCAAAGGATGGCAAAGGGCTTCATGGTCTAAGCAAGAATATAAGCAAGAGTTACAATAGTCAATACACAATGTAATAAATGTGTGAATGGCTTTCTCCAAGTCAGGAAGGATAAAAATGACCTGATTTTGTCAGTTATTTTTCACAAGTAGTTTTATAAAATGAAATCGAGCTCTAACTAAATCTATTAACAGAGGTAGAATTAAACTAATTGCAGCTGCTATAATTACTACATTTGAGTATACTTTAAAAAGTAAAGAGTACTTCTACTTGGTAATCTTTAACACATTTAGACCTACTTTGATTTGAGTAAAAAATATTTTTAGACACAAATATTGAATACAATAAGACCTGTAATTTACAGTAAAACACAGGACTTCAATAAGGGTGACCAAGAGAGAGAGAGTCCACCCTTAAACTAGACACCCAAGCAAGTATTTTCCCTACTTAAGGAATGAGGAAATAAACAAGCACAGATCCTGTACAGACCCACGGCGCGTGTGTTCAATCGGCGCGTCCGGTTTCCTCCCACAGTCCAAATACATGCAAGTCAGGTGGATTGGAGTCTCTAAATTACCTACTGGTATGAATGTAAGCACAAGTGATCGTCTGTCTATCTGTGCTAGCTGTGATGGACTGGCAACCTGTCCAGGGCATTTTCCTGCCCTCTGCCCAATGCATGGCTGCATGGGATAGGCTCCCAATAAGCAGGTAAAGAAAATTAATGTAACGAGTAATAATTTACAGCTGTAACTAAGTAGGTAAATACTTGGAAATAAGAGCTGAATTACTGTAATTAAAAACACTTGGTATTACTCATCAGTTCACTACATTGTAACTTTGTCACACGCTTAGGATGGTGACAAGTTGAGTTTAATGCCATATTTCCAGGGAATTTCCAAAGGAACTACAATTTCTTAAAAACACATTCTCTACTATCCATCAATTCAAGGAACAATTTTGTTCCTTGAATTTTGTAGGTACTGAGCATTTATATTAGCAATAGCCCAAGTTCAATTGCGTACTGTCAAGGTATTAAGGTATTGATACATAGCAATTGTTAATGGCTCTACCCACTTGGAAAGGTTTTATTAAACTTACCATAGAAACTATGAAATAATTTCAATGTGCGTGTGACAATCAATAATGACCTTTCACCACCTCTGACAGACCTTGTACTTTTCCTCTAGTTTCATGCTACATTATAAAATAATAGAATAGAATGACCAGATTCTTACCCTATCATTTCTAATTGTTTCCTTTTCAGTTAAATTAAGGCCAAGATATACTGTGTGTGTGTGTTTTGCAAATGTACAATGTTCCAATATACTGAGCAAGGAAGCTGAAACTGAACTCTAAATGGAAGTTTGTTCCCATGGTGTTGTCAGGTTCTTACTATATCCTTTATAATTGGTTGTTTTCTTTTTCCACACAATTCTGACAACTTCTCAGACTCAGGTCACATTGCTGCATATCAGATACGTATCAGAAGCAGAACCACATATGAATGTGTCCCAAAATTGGAATGAAACAGATCAGATTTCATAATATCATGATACTATGATGATACTACGACAGTGGAAAAATCCTTCCCCTCCTACACCAAAATATTGGATGGACCTAATGACAGAAATAGCATCATATGAAATCATGTTAGCTAGACTGAATGGTAGAAATGCAAAGATGAAAAGAACCTGGGAACACTTTGTTGGTGATATCACTTTACAACAAGGGAGCTAACTATTTAACTGATAACCACCCTCCCCCTCCTCTCTTTCCCTTGTTTTTTGTCCTTCCTGTTTGTCTCTTTTTCTTCTTTCTTTCTCCCCCTTCTCAAATTAGATACGTACACAATGAGGACCCCACTTTTATCACAGCACCTGGTGTGTCCTAGCCCTGAATGGATGACTAGCCAACATTTTTCTTTTGTTGACTGTTTCTTTTGACCAATTTATCTGACAAATACTATCATGACTGTATACATGATCATAGTTAATGCCTACATTTGCCCAATACCTGTATACTTGATCATTTATATTTTTGTAATCAGAGCTGTAATGTTTGTACATAATATACTATTACAGTAAGCCGTTATATCATATGGATATAGCCTTTCTTTAGGCCTTATATAAGGCTCATTTATGTAACAATAGAATGTAGGCTGTATTACCAAGTGTCCTACTGTATATGCTCTGAAAAAAATCAGATCTGTGTCAAAACAATCAGATTTGGGTCAGTTCCACCTGCCTAAGAAAGCTGAAACTGAACTGTAAAATGAAGCAAAACTTAAAGCTATGGTCTGACCATGGTTCTTAGCAAATCCTTTCCCAATGCAAAAATGACAAATATACCATATTTGTTCTGCAATCAACATTACAGTGTGTAAGGTGAAATTGGACTGTAAAAAGAAGCAATATACTATATGGTTTTATTTAGTAGTGGTATTATGCTCTCCCCACCCCAACAATTGGTTGCCTTTTCCATGCAAAAAAAATCTTCATGACCTAAGTGTAAGCTAGCACAGGCCCATGACCTTGCTGGTAAGTAATGTAATTTAAAAACCTATGCATACGGGGGCCAATATCATTATCATCTTTTTAGCTTGAAAATACAGTTGAGAGATTAAACTGCTAACAAAAAAAAATAAACTGCTCACATTAGCAAGGCGGCTAGCTAATTTGGCCACAGTCAAGACGCTCCAAGTTCACTGCTACACGATAACATAACATTTCATTCTCTTATCTGAGAAAGCCTTCTGCTGCGGCAGCAAGTTAGCTAACATTAGCAATTTGCTAGCTAACACCCACCTTCTCTAACACATCAAGCTAACATTAACAATGATAGCTTCAGCTGGCTGAGTTCAAGAGTTTTTGTTTAGGTTGAAGGCACATGGTGCTCACGCTCCTTGATCTGTTGCTCTTTGCACTGTTGCTCCTTGCACAGGTGCAAAGACTTTGGCCAGAGTTAAATTCACTGTTCAAACTCGTGAGCAGTGGTGTCAACTCTTTTCCAAGGAAAGTAGCTATTGGCTGTTCAGAAAGTCGCTAGAAGTCGCCAGACGATGTCATGATAATTTGCATATTAACACATTAACACTGTTCCCCATGGTCAGAAAAAGTCACCAAATTTGTCGCGAGTCACTTTTGAGAAATAAAGTCACCAGGGGGGTCTGAAAAGTCGCTAAATCTAGCGCCAAGTCGCCAAGTTGGCAGTGGGTTCAGACAAGAGTGTGGTGGTAGCTTTAATGTTGCCCCTTCTGGTGAAGATGTCACAAATGGTCACATTAGACACCATATAGATCCTCGCTGACAATGTTCACAGTTCTCCCTCTTTGTGAGACTTTTACATTAATGTAGCCTACATACGAGTAACGCAATTTTTTCAAATGCTCTCTATGAATGACTTGAAGAATAGTTTCAGCACAAGGCAGCCTACTTCAAAGGAGGCTATTTTCCTTCTAAAAAGGATTATTTGTTAACTCTTGTAAATGTGCTGTGTATTAGTCTGTTTCACTGTATTGTCTCTAAACACTGTAAGATATTTTTATTCCCATTTTAATGGGTTCTTTTAATGAGTGTGTTCTGGGGGTCCTTCTTGTAATACATATGGATTTTGTTGAGGTTTAAAAACAAAAATGAGTCATCCCACATCCAGACATAGTCCTTCAATACATGGTGAACCTGGTTGTTGAGGTTGACAAGAGTTGTGTTGACAAATTTTTCCAGGTTCCTTTTAAGATGGTGATTGACATGCAGTAGTAGTAGCAATGAAATAAAAAGTGATTCAATGGAACTTGCATAGATCAACACAAAATGTGTGTTTAAAAAAAAAAAAACATATAACAAATGAAAACACAAAAGAACACTGTAATCAATTATAATTACCTTTGTAGAATTATTACTATTAGCATACATTTGTTACTGTGTAACAAATACAATACTTTTACGGTTAGTTTTAGGGGTATAATTAAGTGTTACTTATGTATATCTTATTAGGTATAATTTGTGTATAATTAGATATACCTAATTAGGTATATTGTATAATTAGGTATACCTTATTAGGTATAATGAGGTATATTGTATAAGTAGGTATACCTAATTAGGTATATAGAGTGTAATTACACAGTAGTACACTGGAATAAGGCCATAGTAAATCTAAGCGTAACCTACAAAAGTGATGTGTTGAAGTGTTGAAAGGGCCTATTAGTACTTGATGCGTGTACACACACACACAAACACACACACTCAACCTTATCCTCATATAGGCCTATATTTTGCTATATATATAATAAGTATGACTGTTGTATTACCTAATAGTGTGACCATTCAAATTAGTGAATGATTTTATTAGAATAAAGGGATTTCACAGCTATTTCCGGGGTACTTGGTGTGTCTCTACTTCCGATGTCATAGGTCAAAAAGACAATAAGATACGAAGAGAATAATCATATGGAAATGTGGACAAGGATCAGGGGAGTTTGCCAAATGGTGGTTTGGGCATGGTAACACAGTTTAGATGGTTAAAAATGACCTTTAAATATCTGTCCAGTGGATACCATGCATGAAAGATTTAAAGTAGGTTTTCAGAGGAATAATTGGTATTGATGAAAAAAAAGGAATTTAGAGAGCCACATTATTCTAATAAGATTAATTCTTCTAATCATGTTGAGTAGAAGATTTATCCATTTATGTAAGTCAGATTTTGTGTTTTCTAGTAATGGTAGTTAGCTTATCCTTGAATAATGATTTTCATTAGAGTTAATATAACATCCTAGGTATTTTATTTTTGGGGGTGCTTTTTTCAATACACGCAGGCAGTTTGGTAGTTCTTTTTTGTTTTTTTAAATTAAATAAGACCTCAGTTTTATGAATAGTGATTTTATAGCCTGACATATCTGAATACTCCTTAATTATTGACAAATAAGGGGTAATGGATTTATCTACATGTAACAGTAAATCATCAGCAAATAATTTTAGTTTATATTCTTGCTTTATTATTTGAATGCCTTTGATGTCTTTTCTCTCCTAATTTTCTCTGCTAGTGGTTCAACAGCTAAAGCACAAGGAAAGGTGATAGAGACCAACTCTGTCTTGTACCCCTTTCTATTGAAAAATGATCTCAGAGAACATTGGCATAGACACAAAGGCATCTTATAAATCATTTTGCGGACATTGATTATTTCCACCTGAAATAATCAACTGAATGCTTTTAAAGTCTCAAACAAAAAAGGACACTAGGCAATCAAATGATTTTTCAGCGTCAGTTGTGATGACAGCTTATATGATTTTTTTGCATACTGTATTATACTTAAACAGTCGCTTATATTTGTTTGAATTTGTTCATTTTTTATAAAGCCTGTTTGATTAATATTGACAGTGTCTGGTAAGACCTTAATACTTAAAATTTTATCAATCAAAAATTGTATTATCACAATTACTGATAATAGACTGAAAGGTCTGTAATCTGTAGGTGAATCGACTTTTTTCTGGTTTTATAACTGAAATCACAGATTGATACACTGAATGTGGAATTTGATAATATTGTAGCATGTTTAATTGTTTCACTAAATATTACAAAGTATCATCCCAAAATGTTGAGTAAAACTCAATTGGGACAGCATCCAGACCTGGTGCTTGCATTTGTTATTTCTGCCCTTAATTCATCTTTTGGTTCAGAGTTTGATTGTTCTAATGGTACTGAATTAATGGTGGCCAAGTTGCAACCAAATTTGGAATTGACTTGAGGAAAAAAACATTCTCAGCAGTGTGTCTCTAATGAAACATGGTGCTCTAAGCATCTCCATATCTGAGTCCATATACAATGAAAACTGAACAATTTAAAAACACCACAGTAATTCAGTACTCACAGTAAAGTGAATTTATTTATTTATTTGTTTATACAGTTTAAAGTTACAGGGACAGTGCACATTAATAAACATTTCTGTAAATGTGCCAGTTTAGCCATCTTGGCTAATTTTCAACTGCAGAATGAGAGTGGGTGTGTAACTGGGGTTATTACAGTAAGAGGGCACCTTCCATCATATCACATGTTTTGTTGAATCAAGCTTACGACGGTAAACTCTGGCATCCCAGAACAATAGTCTCAGCACACACACACACACACACACGCACACTTACTAATAGATAATGCACTTGTACATCAACCTAATTCTTATACAGAAGAGGATGTACATGTGCACGCACGCACGCACACACACACACACACACAAACAGATGAAATGTAGGGGAAAATAGACTAAATAAATGCTCTTCCACCTTCCACACACACCCAAGGATCATCCATCTCCTTTGTTATTACACCCCAGCCCCCTCCCACTACTTCCCTGTCTCCTTCTCCTCCCCTCCCATCTCCCACCATATCTTCACATTAATCAGGTCATACATTTTGTCCCAGAATCATGAATTATGAATTTCTTTGTTTCCCTTTTTGCAACAAAACAAACATGCTAATTTTCACATAGAAAATCCATCAATGTATTGTGAGACAAACCAAAGAATTTTGTGTTGATGGAGAATATCTACCTCAATATGATGCTTGCGTCAGAAGGCGTATTTCACGGGGGATTACAAGGTGAGGTCAACACATCCAATCTCATTTGTTTGTTCTATTTCATTTTCAGGGAGGCACATTTCCTCCCCATATCAGTTGGGAAATAGGAAAGAAATAGCAGGAGGGAGTGAAGGTGGGGGGGCGGGGGCCTGATCAAAAGCATGGTATCTCATAGCTGTTTCATCCTCTCTTGCTCTTGACACCTCATGTATGATGGAGTGTTGGGTTCCAGGGGAGATGTGTGCGTGTGTGTGTGTGCGTGTGTGTGTGTGTGTGTGTGTGTGTATATTTGTGCATAGAGTGGTGGAGATGATACAGCTGGAGCCATACAAATGGCAATTCCCTTGTTGATTGTTAGTATCGTGGTTTCTGGGAGGCATTGTTTTTCATGGGCGTGTGATATTTGTGCAATATAACTGGTGTTCTCTACCAGCATTCTGTTTGAAGATAACAATACACACTACGCAAAAAACACAATTAAAATCATGTGAAAGTTGAGTGCCAAGTCAAATTTCACTACACAAAGTTCAAGAGGCAGTCATCCAATAGCTGAACACCCGATTCAGGGGCCAAGCCAATATAAATCTTGGCTAAACAAAGCACAGATTTCCCCTTATTGACTTTGCCTCGAGAATCCTTCATAATCAGTTTAAACTCACCAAGAAAGACCAGCCTTTTCATCTTTAAATGGTTTTGCAATGAGTTCCATGTAGAGGGAGCAGAAGCTACATGAAAGCAGTTTTTCCTAATTCAGCTTGAATCTTCAACAAAAAAGACAGCAAAAACAATCCCTGTGACTTTATACAGCAAATTCCACCATTTTTTTTGAGAGAGAGAAATGAGAACATAAATAATAAGATAGTAGACCCAGAATAGCATTATTGAAAAAAAAAAAAAAATCAATTAATAAGTACGGGTTGACCGGTCAGGTCAATCAACCTGCAAAAACAACATTTGCAGAGCTTCACAGTCAGTAATGCTCCATCACACACTGCGTTCAACACATGAAGACATCAGGAAGTGGCATGTGAATCTGATTTCTCTATTTAGCTGCAAAGGAAAAACACGTCTTATTCCCAAAATATTATCTTAATTTCAGTTTTAATTTCTTGATAAGATTCTGGATATGTGGATTGAAGCAAATTCATATTCTTAAATGCTGATAAAGCTCAACAGTCTCCATCACTTTGTCTGCTATGGCCAATAGGTAAGATATGTTGTGGCCTTTTTTCAATCTTGTAAATATTGTTTGTGTGTGTGTGTGTGTGTGTGTGTGTGTGTGTTAGTGCTGGGTGAAAAAGAATAACTGAATCATTTTGAACAAATCATTCTCGAGCTCGAAACATACCTGAGCCTGCAATGGTATGTACTGGTTCAAGTAAATGGAACCTCCCACTCGAGTCTGAAAGAGTCCAACAGCAGCTCTTCCAATGTTCGGCTAGTCACCTTTCCCCCGCCCGCTCACTCACAAGCAACTATTGAGCAAGCCAAGCTCTCTCCAACCATATGCACTGAGACAAGTGGTTTCAAAGTACAGGCTACAGTGGATCACAGAACCACTGTAAATGACCGCGATCAATCGTCTAATCAATCAGCCAAATCAATCTATTGCATTATACCTTCACAAACAAAGACATCTCAAGAGTGGGTTTGAAAGTTTTTGGGTAGTGCTTTGCTGAATGAGTCGTTCATTCAGGTTTTTGAGTTTCACTATACATAACCCGTACACTGGAGGTGCTGCTTGTTTCGGACAGCCTGCAGTATTTTATGGCAAAAAAGGTAACGTTTCTTTGCATGGATGATAATGTTAATAGAGATTTTTTTTTCCATTGAATAAATAAACAATACTGTTTGTATTCGTGTGGCAAACTTTGCTGTGTTCTTGTATGTGCGGTTGTGTGCTTTTGAGTGGTGTGGCGAGTTGTGGTTTTTCCCTTTGTGTCTTGCCATACTTCTAAGAACACTTGCTAAATAGTGGAATGAGTCAATCATGTTACCATAACTGGTATACAGAATACTCAAACTCGACTCGAAATGGCAGCGGTATTGAACGGCGGAGATGCTGCTTGTCTCGGACAACCTGTAAATACTGTTCCTGAGGTATTTGGCCAGGCTCGCTGCTGCAGTCTTCAGCTTGGTTGGTAGTTACTTGTTTTGATTATTGGTGTAACTAATCTTTTATTTATTTTTATTATTTTTTTTCTATTATAACTATTCTTTTTTTAAATTTTAATTATTTGCATTCCCTGCCCTCTGTGGACCTAAAATGTGTACAGCACTTAATAACAGTTCATACGTAAGGCACACAGGACCAGATAGCTCAATCCAACAAAAGACTTGATTGATTCATTCTGGCTTGAAATCAACAAATCACCAAAAAGACTCGAACTGCCCAGCACTAGTGTGTGGACAGAATGTGTGTGTGTGTGTGTGTGTGTGTTGTTACTACCTCGCTCACAGTGCAAATCTAGGATATGATCACGCCCTCACTCTCAACACTGCAGCAAATTTGACGTTTATTACGTGTGTGCCTTTGATTAAAATCTAGTCCAAATGAAGTGCATTCACAGTCCCAAAGTCATTTACGTTATCGAGGGTGACTGAAGTCAATGCAGAGCCTCATATCGGCTTTCTGTCATGTTGAAAAGTCTCTGGTCTGCTCTAAGCCACATTCTCCCAGATGATGCAGACAATCAGCATACTAACTGACAAAGCCCAGGACACATCCCCCTCTCTCTGTGTAAAGAGACAGAGATGTCCCATATCAGGCCAAAAAACATGACCTTGTCTCTCCACTGCTCTCTGTTTGTCAGTTGCTCTGTGTATACTGTATATCATTATGCTGTTTCAGGTCCCAGGCTCAAAAATCCATAGCTTGATGCTGAGCTGACTTTGCAGCAGATCTCATTACTCTACAGACAGCAAAAGAGTAGTGAGGCTTGATTCTGTCATACTGTAGAATTGACATTACTCAAAACAAAATTTTCTTTTTTTCTTTTTTTCAGTAGAGGAGAGTCAGAACAGAGCTGGTCGGAAATTGGGAACTGCAGCTTGTATTTAAATCTGCTGCTGTATTTCACAGTGTGAATGGTTTGTCCTGTACTATCATATGAGAAATCTCATAATAAATGGGCAATTTAGATAATCCACAGCTCTTTGTAATGAATTTGCATACAAGAACAGTGCCTCCGTCTATTAATGGGAAGATGAAATGTAGATTCCAGGATTTTTCTGTTGCTGATAAAGGAGGAAGAAATGGGGGAGAGAGAGAAATTAATGATTGTTCTGCTTTGCATAAGCCTGATTGTAGCAAAAATTTGTGCCCATTCTACTTTGGTAACCTTTGAATGATACTGAGAAATAAAGAAATACAAGGATATATACAGTATGTGTGCATATCTGTGCATGTGTGTGATGTAATTGCATTTATGTAGTCCACAAACTCACAGAGCATGCACCTGCAACAGTCATGCGATCTACTTTATCTTGCATTGTGGAACAAACCCGTTTAGTCGTTTTTTGTGAGGTGGCTGTGGTGATCCTAATTACAGTGGACACTTCCTTTAGCAACACTGTCTCCCTCTGATAAGATCTCTATGCTAATACAGCTACTGTGGCTGTGCTGCATGAGGAAAGGTTCTACAAGGTGAAGTCTGCAGTCATCCTTTTTCAATGCAGTTACTGTTTTATAGCCTTTTTCTGAGAATGATCCAAGTATATTGTCATTGGTTCAATGCCTGATCCAGCTGAGGCCATGGACGGGTGCTACCGATTTCCTGTCTTGGGTGGTTGGAAGTGTCAATGGAGGCCTTGGCTCTAAGCTAGACCGGACATAACATCCTTCTTTCTCTGAGATAAGGCCAACTGCTGGCCCCACTACCCTGCAGACAGAAAGAGGAGCTAAAGTAGATCACTGATTAGAAGTAAAGTATCAGCCTGTCTTGGGAAGATGGAGATAAGGGAGAGAATGGGAAAAGTTTGAACAAAGAAACATGGAGAGTAAACACCCAGGGGCTGTTACATGAAAAACAGAACCCGTAGTGCTTTTACAGTGAACGCTGTAGACTAGAATTCAAAAGAAAGATGGAACATGGCAACTAATTGAAAAGCAGGCAAATGTTAGCTAGAATATACACATATTGCACCAGCTTATTACCGGTGTGAGTCCTCTCAGCTATTTCCCTTTCAGTGTGCAGCTCTCCACTTTCTTTAGTGTCTCTCCTTTCTCTGCTGTTAATGTTCTGCTGACTAGCGGTTAATACCGGGACCTGGGATCCCGACATTTCCCACCCAGAATATTCCCTGCTCCCGCCCGAGAGTGGTGTCAGGAACCCCATAAATTAAAAATTCATTGCATCTATACAGTGCAATGTTTAAATCAGGACTAAAATTCATTAATACAGAATTCTACATACACACACAATAAGCATGTTAGATCAGTTGTGCATTCCTGCTTCTTCCAATCAAAATATCAAAGATTAAAGCATGCCTAAAGCATTTGTTTTTAGTGGCAGGCCTATTACAGGTCACAATGTCCATCTGAGGATTCAGCATGGCACAATAGCTCCAATATCTGTTTGACTTTGTATCTGTCTGTGCAGCGATCTCAGCGGTAGCCTATCTTGACATCTGCTGTGCACTTGTTCCAAATGTCTTGGCATTCCACTTGTGGAACGAAAACATAGAAAAGATCTATGAAGAAAGAGTTTGTGTTTGTTGTCTGAACTGCCAAATCTAAGTGACACAATGACCAACATAAATATTAGGTTGGCCGAAATCATTTGAGAGACAGAATTTGGAGTGTGTGGCCTAAACCAAATGTTGTTGCAATGTTGGGGGCCTGTAATAATACATTTTTGTGTGTGACTTTTAACATGCTGAATTACCACATAACAATAACTGTAAAGTAGGCTAGCCTATAAAGTCAAGTTTGTTAGATAGGCCCTAGATTGTGCAAATGCCTAAATTACAGTTGCTGTTGCACTTTTGATTATTTCCATGGCGGTTCAGGAGATTTGTATGGTCAATGGTGATAAACCTATATCTTTAACATTTTAGCTCTGGTTTAATACTGACTGCACCATTTAACTGCCTGTTAATACACTGAGAGATGGGTGGAAATATAGTTTTTCTGAATTTTTAAAACGGGATTCCCGGGAGTACTAGGAGAGAAGGGTTTTAATCCTGGGATTGAAAATGGGATATTTTTGGGAAGAATTAATCCCTACCGCTGACCCGCCGGCTAATTAGGAGCAACTTCTCTCCCCCTTGCCATCCTGTTTCTCCTCCTCACTACATAGGGGTCGGCAGCAGTGGCAGCTCTCAGCCCGGAGAGCAGTGGGGGGTGTCCCTTAACTTGCCTTAATTAAACAAGGATAGAGGGGCACCAACTGAGAGCCAGTATGGAGCAGGAAGCTGAAAGGCATGGTCATTTTATGGTCAGTGGAAAGACAAAAGGTTAGGCTGTTAAAGTTATCTGTGACTAAAAGGAGATATGTCATTGTTAAACATGTAGTTTATGTGTGTGTGCTCTTGTGTATATGCATGTGGCTTAGATAAGATACAAGATTGAAACATTGAAGGCCACTGGTAATGTAGTGTAGTGTCTGAATAGTTATATCTGGTTGGTGTCATCAGCATCACTTCATTCCACAGAAGAGAGGAGCAATCAGATGGTGAGAGAGAGCTGGAAAATGCTCCTTTCATAATCTGAAGCCAAGACCCACAAGCAAAACTCATTTCAAACCAATTGGACATTTGGGATTAACTAAACGCAAAGGACTGTTTTTCTTCCCCTGTCTTTTAGCCATATTTGGAGTATGTGCCAGGCATTGAGGGACTGTATGCCAGATCAGTCTGGACTGGGCAATGGAGGCACAACTCGGCAATTTGCCCCAGTGAATTTTGGGACAGAACTATTCCCCCCTGGTGTTTTCTGGGAGTTTTGCCTTGCAAAGAGATAGCATGGGAATAAGAGAAGGAAGTCCCACATGGGTCACAGGGGGTGAGGTTCATAGTTCAGCTCAGGGCTTCAGTGACAATAAATAGATGTCTGTCTCTTGTACAATTTTCAGGTTTTGCACTAAAGTTACAGGTTTGGGTCTACTGACTCATCCTACAAATTGTGATGTTTTATTTGCCATTTTAACAAATGACCACCTTGTGTAACTGATCTTAGTCTTAGTTTGACTGCTTACTTTATGTCCTTTTCTGTCAGTGCTGTTTACAGAAACTCACAGAATTGATGGAGAGTCAGGGTTCATTTATCATGAAGGACAGTTTTTATAGAAATAGCCTTTCCCTTCCATTTGGCTGCTCCCATCGTTATCACCACCGAACAGCTAGGAAATGACTATTAAACTGTGCTCAATCATTCAGGAAATTAATTAAAGGCAAAGCGTTGTCCCTCTGGGAGAATACCTGGCACTCAACAGAGGACCAGCTTACATAGCTTCTCTTAGGAACACAAAGGGACAGTTTGTCATGTATATCACACACTCATGCTGTTTTGAATGCTGATGTGGCCCCCACCCATTTGTTGTGAGACATACAGTGACCCAAATTGCCTGTTTATCTATTAGGCCATGGTTCAAAATCTAACTTATTAAATTACTTTGTGTGTGAAGTTAAAATATGCAGATGGTTTAACTTCAATAGTAATAAGTAGCCCAGTAAAAATGGTAGAGTCTTGTACATGGTGTTGCCTACCTTTCATGGTGCTGGCAAATGCAGAAACAAAAGAAAAACGATTCAGGCCCAGCACTTTCAAACTCCATTTTTAAAAAAAATTGAATTATCCTTTAAAAATAATCCATACAGAAGTACAAGTAATGGAGCAAAACTTGATGAAAACACAAAGTGATCATGTTGTTTGTTCCAATGACACAACTCAACCAGCCTACTCACATGCAGACACACAAACATGTACAAGCATCCACACATTCATTATGAAGTTGGATTTCCACCATTACCCTACAGAACCAGTTGACATACATTCATACAACATACAACACTTGACATACATTCATGCGTTTACATGTTAGAAGACATTGCCACTTTTATAGTTAAATATTTAGAAATATCTCATGTGTGCACGAGTGAATACCTAAAAAATAACTTACCTTAAAAAAGTAAAAAAAACTGCATAAACCAAGGCTCAATAAAATAATTATCAAATACACTTGAGGATGGTTCACCAAGCTTGCCATTAAGTCCCTAAGGAACATTTCAGATGTACTAATTTGATCACAATATTACCTACTAGTACTGTAGAAATCCAACGTATAGATAGACCCATTTTGTGTTGTTTGATCCTCAGGGTAATTATAAAAAGAGATTCATATCAGGCTTTTTTTCACCAATTTGGCATAAAATATGAAATTCTTATTAGAAATTCTATGCCATTGGTCTAGGTCTTTTTTCATTCTCTATGTAGTCTCAGTGTAAAACGCTGTCCATGGTGCTGAATGCCTGCCTGGACACAATTCTGAAACAGAGGCCTATTCCTGGCAGTTAGTGCTTCATTTTCTTGAGCAAGCCAAGCATTTTGTATTTGCAGCAAGGCAATGGTTTTTTTTGTTTTGTTAACTGCCTTTCCCTCTGGTGGAGCAGCAGTCTGGGCATTGCAAGGTGATTTCCCTCAATTGAAAGCAATGGGTAGAAAAATTATCCCTATGGTCTCAGGAGATCATCAGAATATTTTTAATTGAATAGTGCAATGCTAATTAGATGAAAAAGACCAGAATTTCAAGTGGAAATAAATGACTTGCTCTGTTGGGAAGAGGCTACCTTACAGGTCAATCTAAAGCAATTACTGAATAGAGAAATTATCCCTAGGTCTTAGCATGTGTCATTGTAAAGTATGTATTGTAGTCCAATGTGGGCTACTTTTGGATATTTTTGGGGCTTGGCGCTCTATCCTGTAACACCATTGCACTGCAAATCTATGGGTTTACTAACGTTATGGGATTTGGGTTAATCAAAGAAGACACACAGTCAGCAAATTTGTAGTCTTTGTAGGTCTATTTGAATCATTACAGCTAAAAAAGAAACGTTTTAGTTTTCTTTCATTTATAGGCTATTTGCTTTACAGTAAACAAGTGTGGGAAGCCTACCTCATCTCATGCAAATCCTCAAAACACATGTTGACTGGATTATCAAACTCCCATGACCCCTCGATTATCTGTAAAAAGCTGGTCCACTGTTCTGTGACCAGGATGAAATCTGCATTGTTCCTCGTGACTCTGAGGCTCGACCATCGGCTCCTTTCCAGCACCTTGGCATAGGCTTTCCCAGGGAGGCTGAGCAGTCTCATTCCTCTATAGTTGGAACACACATTCTGGTCCCCTTTTATAAAGATGGGGTCCACCACGTCTACCAATCCAAAGGAACTGTTCCCAAATTCTCTGTGCCAGCCATTCTTCTTCACCTTGACAGCCCCCCTCACTAGTGGTGTCCACCAGTGGGTTCTTGGGTTGCCACCAATACAGGCACTGACCACCTTTTCTCCACAACTCCTAGCATTTGCTTCCACAGAGGTTTTGATAAGGCTCCATTCTAACTCCACATCCTCAACCTTCTCTGGGGTACAGGAGAAGCTCATTTGGAGGTGAGAGTCGAAGTCATTCTGCATGCTGCTCTTGTTTTCCCAACTAGTAAATAATGGCCGGCATATGATGCCAATCTTGGCACTAATTCACAGTATAGCACACATTGTGATAACTTCATTTAATTCGCTTAGGGAGCTAACTAGACTAGCAAATTAACTTTTGATTTAGTTTGTGTTATTCCTATCAAACAAGGCTAATACAACTCCTACTTCTGAAGTGCTTTAAGCTAGTCAGCTAGAATAGGTTCTTGGCGCTTCTGACACATCACTACATTTTCAATTAGGCCTAAACCTGCACCGTCATCACGTCCCCACTGTCCCCACTGTCCCCACTGTCCCCACCTAAGTTTACAGCCATGACATGCAGAAAGACATTACACCAACCTTACACCTACACGACATGTGTCTAATGCCTTTCTCACTATTGTGTCTTTGTAAAGTCTTGGCGCAATCTTTTTGGACAGATTTTAAAAGTCTTGGTCTGACACTAGGTAGAGATTTTAGGTACTTGTTTTCTAGACTAATGGTTTAAATTGTACTTCATCCACACACTTGCACACATACCTACACACACACAAAACTCATAACGCGTGGCAGAAAAGCATATTGCCTGCTAATAGCCTAAAGTATAAAAAAAAAAGCTATGTCCTGGAAAACTTACAAAAAACTTACAAAATACCATAATATAAAAGTATGACCTATATATCTTTTCTCTCTGCTCATGTTCATTTTGGGGTTTCGCTCTCGCTATAGGCCTGCATGAATTTTCACGGTGTTAACTAATGATCTCAATTTGTCTCACTTTGAAGGATGCTGCCGCAGTCACTTGCATGGGCCTGAATCATTGAATCATTGATTGGAGTCATTGATATGCAACCTCCCAAAAATGACTCATCCTGACAATTGTGATGAGATGTTATAGTCATTAATAAAGTAACTTGTATAATATGGTTTTTACAATGTGATATAGCCACTTGTTGTAAATTCACGCTTAATTCGAGTTTTGTCACTTGAAGTGCCATTTCATGTTGTTCAATATAATAAACCAGTGCATGTTCAACTTTTGTGATCACATGGTACTAGTGAGCAGAGGGTTTGTGATTTGAGCCAGGATGCCAGTGGCCAGTTGCAATTACTACTCTTACTGCATTTACTTTATTACCAAAATAAATTGCAATAAAAAATTTCCTACAAGTGATGGCCCAGAGTGTGTCAACATTTGCCAGAATTGCCAGATGGCCAGTGCAGGTCTGGTTCGGTCCAATGTTTTTACATGCTAAATGAAACTGATATGTTATTTAAGTAATCAGCCTTAGAGATGATTACAGCAAAACCCCTTCATAGAAATAATTAGAGATAAGCTGTAGTCATTTACCATACAAAATAAAGCTGTTATGGCTTGTTGTCACTGAAGAGACAAAGATGGACACCTCAATTCTCGCATTCCTCTACATCTTATCCACTATATCTCCCTTTAACCAAGTTCCTTATGAGGTTGTTTCATTTTCAATAAACCTCTCTCTCTTCTACTCCCTCTCTACCTCTACAGCCTTCTCCCTGTTTTGGCCTGTCATGGTAGAGATGGTATAAGAGCAATCTCGTTAGCTAAAGGCTGATCCTTGTTCAGAGAGAATAGTTTGAAAGCTACAGACAGTAGAGGCTGTGCAGAGCACTTCATTGTCATGCTGACAGTGATGAACCACAGCATTAATAAATCCATCACTTCAACCATCATGTCTGTCATATGTTTGTGGCTAAAAGAAAACAATATATCATTTCATACCATGCATACAACTTCTCCCTTGTGGTGGATTAACCTTAAATCAAATCTTTTAGTTTGATACCTACCATAGAACTGATAAAACCTATTCAATTAGCATACTGAAATGCCAAAAGTATATGGAAGTCAATATGCCCAAATGAGAATATTCTGTCTGAATGTCTGTTTGAAAACCCCCTCAGTTTAGTGGTGTATTTTCAATGGTGTTGGTTATTAGATTTCACAATGGACATACAGGGTCCTAATTTTGTGCCAGCGCAGATCAAGCACAGTGACCTTGTGCCAGCAAAGTGGTCATTTTGCTGGGCATGACTGGATTTTTTCCTGCCTGCACCTGTTCTGTAATTTCTTGGCTTGCCATGACGTTGCTTGCGTCACCTTAAGCCGGGCACACATTCAAAGGTGTTTCCAATCATAAGCGACAGTGAAAAGATTGAGCAGTGCACATTTAACAACTGAAATTTGAATTTTCTGTCGTTGTTAATGCACACACATAACGCCGGCTGTCGTTGAGGAGCACAAATCTAAAGATCATATATTCAATATTAAAAAGACTGACAATAAACGGACGCAGTTCTCTGGCGAGAATGGCGAGAATGTTATTTTTTGTGGTACACAAAACACACACACGTACGCACACGCACACGCACACGCACACGCACACGCACACACACACACACACACTTGATCCCACTCCCTCACTACATGGGTTGATTATATCCTGATATTATCCAACAATAGGCTACCTGGCTAGCTATCAATCATTGGCTTGACTGATTTGCCAAATATCATTTCTTTACAGTACCATGAATAAAGCTTAATAACATAAAAATATTCTAAAATTTAAAATAAAAATCATAGCTCCAAAAAACTATATTTGAGGCCACAAAAAAGACAAGATTAGAACAGAATTAAACCAGGGATTTTAAGCGTTACTTTTCATATCTGTTAGATTCACCCAAGATATGCAAGATATTTGCTGCCCTATCCTCTGAATCATCCTCCTCCAAAGACTCAATCAACCTCACCGTGTGACACTCATTCTGCATCCTCAACACTGCTCGCCATTTCACTCATTTTCCAGTTATGTGACACAGGCTTCCTGCCTGTGACTGATGTCCAGGATGAGATTACGTGTACAACCATTAAATTCCATTTGTTATCTTCCATCTTGTATAATGCAGTCTGTGTCTATGGGTTTCTGTCTGTTCTGTACACTCAAATTGAAATTCAAATAGGCTTATTGACATGAAATAAAAAGGTACTTATTGCCAAAGCAAAATATACAAATATGAATTTAAATGATAATGACAGTACTAACAATAAAAGTGGAATAAGAGACTAGTTCTAAAAACGATTAACAAATCATTCCAATTCATTCCAAATAATCATTAAAACAATTTATCTGAATGGTGTTTTAGGCTTTCACTTGAACTATGACAGGTAAAGGCATATGTAGCAGCTAATGTGGTATACTCGCTTCTTTCCCCTTCTTTCCCCACACCCTGACTTCACATTTGCAAGAAAGTTTTCTCTTGTCTCTCTCTCCCTTGTTTGCAATAAAGACCCTGTCTTCTTTGTTTATGTAAGTATGTAAGTGCCTTGTCCTGAGTCCTGCTTCTTAACAGCATGCCTTTGGGCAATGTCTGCTGCTGCGTGGAGATGGGATATGAGTGTTCACATTAAGCTGTTATAGTGTACAACAAGCACGTCCCGCAACACACATTTGAACATTACATCAACAGGAAGTCTTGGAACATTGCAAATATGTAGTGAAATGATGCATATCCAGTTGTCTCATGTGCTATTGTTCTGCCCTCTTCACTTGCCCATCTATGTAGAATTGGCAGATAGCTAGCTGGTTGTAGGTTAGGTTTATTGTCCTGCCATTTTCTCTGTGGCTGCAAGGTCTGGAAGTATTCCTCTTTCAAGTGCTTCCAGAAGATGTCGGCAAGACTCTGCACCTTTTTCCAATGCTTGGAATACAGGGTTTTTTAGGTTGAAGTCTCCCGAAGGAGCAGGTAAGGTTTCTATCTTTTGAGTCAGGATCATGGCAGGTGTTAGCACTGTTGGCATATCTCGATCTGTGGACACTGGAACTAGTAGTCTGTTGTTTATTATAGTATTTGAGAGTCACAATGAATGTTGGAAAGCATGCCATCAAGGATTTGCCGTGCAATGCCCTCCATGTGGAATGCGTGAGGAGACCTGAAATCCCAAGGGCATCCTTTACCATGAAGATAATTTTCCAACTCTTCATTTCCAGTGTCAATGTTTAGCTCTCTGCAGGCACCAACAAAGTTGGTACTTCTGTCTGACCGAAGGAGTTCAACTGGACCTCTGATAGAAAATAACCTCCTCAAAGCATTTATGAAGCTTGAAGTTGACATTCTCTCAATTACTTAAATGTGAACAGCTCTCATTCCCATACATGTACACAGGACTGCCCATGTTTGGCCTATCCCATGGGTCAAACCAACATAAGAGAATGGAGGCCCTGGGGTGAGTCGGTCTAAAGTTCCTAGGATCCATAAGCCTGCTGAATCGCTCAAATCTGTGTGAACTTAGCTGAGCATTCATGGTGTTTGTGCTGAAAGTTGTGAGATCTTACCTGTGTGTCTTTTTCTGGTTCCGCAAGTTCATATTTCTCAGTCTGAATGTTGTCTGTTTTTGAGAGAGAAAATCTGGACCTGTAAACCAGTTTGTGTGCTTCAGCTGTGTGTACAGGTCTGGATCCATGGTCGGCTGGGTTATGTTCAGTACAGACAAAGTGCCACTGTTCTGGATCAGAGGACTTTCTGATATGTGTGACTCCATTGGAGACATACACATGAAACCAGGTTGAGTTATGAATGTACCCAAGCACGATCTTACTGTCGGTGTAGAATTTAGTTGTGTGGAATTCAATGCAATTCCTGCTTCCTCCAATATTAGGCCATCTCTACCACCAGAACTGAGTTTGAGATGTGGAATAGTACAAGCTGGTTTGGGAGCTATCTTAGATTTTCCCATGATGAACCCGATGTGGCATTGACCTTCAGCATCGACAGTTCTCAGGTAGGCTACTGCTGCTATGGCAGAGTTGGAAGCTCCTGAGAAAACACAGAGCTCTCTTTGTTGGGCTTAAAGTAGGGAGACTGGAACATATTGCCTTGATATGCAGAGACTTTCTAATTGTTTCAGTGAACCTTTCCAAGTTCTCCACTGAACCTCTTTGCCCTGGGAAATAGGAATATCCCATTCTATTGTATCGCTGATTTTAGGACCCAAATGCAGAGATGACTCAGAGACTGGAGTCTTGCCAGGATGCACGTCTGGCAACACTTGATATACTCCTGGATATCTTGCTCCATGCTGGGCCAGAAAAAGCATTGTCTTGTCATCTTAATTGTGCTTTCCTGCCTTTGATGTCTGGCAAGGTCATGCACCCCACACACAAGGCTTTTTGTACCAGTCTTTAAAGCAACACAAAGATTTGGTATAACACTTCATCCTGGATTTCTAAGTCTCTTGCTTGATCAGTTCCAAGGCCTTTGTATCCTATCTAGAACTTTCTCACCGAGGGATTTTGAAATGGTGGGGTGAAGCTACTGACCTTGCTGAACCTCTTTTAGGGTTATCACAGGGAGAGGGTCTTGTTATGGTGGCTCGAGGCCCTGGATATACTGGACCAGCTGTGTCGCTCTGGAGCTGGTCATGTGCAACAAAGACTCCCTTAACAATTATACTGCTGTATGAAGCTGAGAGAAGACCAGACTGGGCTGTGAGAGCACAGAGTTTGTCTCTTTGCCCAGTATCTTTGGGCAGAAGGTGTCCCTGACTCCATAATCACCAACTTCATCAGCTTCGTCAAGCTGACTGTCATAACACTCGGTGAGAAGTATATTGCCACTGCTACATGTGACCCTTTAGGCATTGACTGAATTCAGTCAGTGGATGTGAGAAATCAGGATGGGCAGGGACCACACAGTGTAATAGACTCTCCTTTAGATCAAGAAAGGCAGTGTCATATTCTTGGGGTTTGAGTTTCTTGCATGGTCCCATATTTGCATTTGCCTTGACTTTTCCCCTCCTCTTCTATCCAGCACTGAAGGCAAATAAAATTGTTTGCATGGTAGAGCAATTAGGAATGAAATGCTGATAGTAACATACCATCTCCATAAAGGATTTGATTCTTCTCATTGAGGGGGTACACCCGTCATCTTCCATGAGATCAACCTTTGACATCATGGATTTGACTTCCATCTTCCATCTACCTCTACCCTCCCAATGACTTCCTCTCCTGATGCAAAAACAATGACAGCTGCTGAAGTTCAGATCTCCAAAGAGTTATCGGTTTTGGTTCTGACAATATATTTTCTTCTTGCATTCTTGGCTCTGCTTCCTCACTGAACAGCAATGAAGAGAAACAAATCCAAGACACTCTATTCCTTGGATTTGTTTCTCTTCATTGGATTTGTTTCTCTTCATTGCTATTCAAGTCTGAACACCCCAACTTCCAATGAGCAGCTCTCTACAACACATTGGAGCCAAGACAGGCCAAAAGCACAGAACAGTTCGTGAAATGACTTGACTCTGCTTATTTAGCACTATCGTTTGCATCACCTGGTGCTGTGATGTACACATTCTCATAACATTGTTCAAGGTCATTGTCGCTTTCAACAGTTTGTCTTCACTCACACCTAGGGCAGCTAGTTTAATGACTGTGGCTCCTGATGTGTCTGTTGGGCCTGCTGAGTTTCTCAGGACAGTTTGGACAGTTTCTCTTGGTATGGCCTCACTCACAGCATGCCACGCACAGGCGCTCCTGCCTAAAATGTACAAGAGCCTACAAGACAGTTTTTTTTCTATGCTTGGTCAAATGAGTGCTGCTTAACTGTAGTCTGGTTGCTTTGAGTGCACGTGGTCAAGCAAACCAACTACAGTCCTCATATAGCTATTGTCAAACTGAGAAGCAGGCGTGACACTTAACTCAGCCTGGATAGAGGGCACCACCAGGCAGCTGGATATCACTACATAATCATAATCATCTGGACATGAGCAGTCTTATGTCACATGTCCGTCCCATCTCCCCCAAAACAGGATGCTCTTTCACATCAGACTGCATGACTAACTTCACACCGGTCAAATTCAGGGAGGCAGAATCAAGGAGTGGCTGGCCTGTACCTGTGAGCATCAGTACAGAAGCTCAATTCAGATGTCCAAAATATTATGTACTAACCCTCAAATAGCTACCATTGGGGATATCAGAATGCTATCATAAATCAACAGGACCATCATACAGGGAGCACCATTCATTCATAACCACCTAATCTAAATGTTACTGTTGTTATGGCGATCATCAAGTGGGTGCTTCCCATCTCAGGGCTCACAAAACCTCCAGAAGGCTAAGCAATAGGTTCTGGTGTCCCAGAACCTCCTCCTCCACACCTGCTCTCAACAACCAAAAATAGCTACAATCACCAACATCACCCTGTGCCTAAGCTTATCCCTAGGTCCCGACATTACCCAATGATTTCTAGCCTGCTCAGCAGTTCAGAAACTGAATGGTACGAACAAGCATAGGCTACAGGCCCGCTTACGAGTTCAGGAACAGAACTGTATCAGCAAACAGTAAGTTTAGCTATATAAGACATCTACTAACTAATACAACCATGCTACAAACAAAAAATGGTCCCTAACCTATAACTGCAGTGACTTTGTGACCCAGTCAGTATGTTTTCTTCTTAGTCACAGCCACTCACTGGCTCCGATTGCTGCTTAGTCTTAGTTGCCTGCTCTAAGCTCTAGCCACGAATGCCTAATTCACCTGGTAGTGTTAAAGTTGTCTAATTCACCTGGTAGTGTTAAAATTGACTTTGCTACAAACCTTTGGCATGCAACTTACTCGGGGCTCACTGTTGCTTTCCAACCCCGCTGTTGCACCTCCACTGAAAACAAAGTGTACCTAAGCATTTTCTTTCGTGTGCCTCATTTACTGCATCCTCCCATGGCACTGTAAACTCCAAAATACACAATCTGCTACACCACACCAAGTTTGCCTTTAAGGTAGTGCTCACTGTTTCATTTGAGATCATCCTAATTTATGCCTGCCCCAAAATGCCTCACTCCTAACCTTTTCTCCTTCACAGACAAAACCAATTTATTCCTTCCTATCAGCTGGAAAATTGATTTCTAACCATTCTCATAATACTGTTATGTCAGATCTTCTATTAATCTCTAATTAATCTATTTACTACAACAAATAACCAATACACTTGACAGCCTCTGCATCAACACACTAAATTAAATCTTCCATTCTACATTATGGAGGCAAATAGGCCAAAACTGACTTTGGACTTTAGGAATGAAAATGACTTGTGCTCTACGCCATGACCCAGGAATGAACTACCTCTTCCATGCTAACTTGATAAGCTTCCACAATATTCTTAATATGTCTGGTGTGATTTTGTATTGCCAGTAGGGAACTCTCTTTGGCCCTGGGGCTGATGAAGCCCTTGCCTGCCTTACTACATTTTGCACCTCTTTCCATTTGGGAGGCTTATCACTCCAACTGGGCAACCCTATTTCTCCTTTTCCTATCTGCATGCACCTTTCCTAGGTGGTCTTCTAACTTGTGCTTTGTTGCTTCTCTTTACTAAATAGAGCTTTAACACATTTTAATGGATCCTTGCAGAATACTTTGTAGAAGAAAATTACAACTGATGGAATCTTGAGGTGCTCAGCAGCTAAATCTGCAGAGGAGGATATATTACCACCCAAGACAACAGAGAACAATTTATTCTATTATCTTATTAAA
This sequence comes from Centroberyx gerrardi, assembly GCF_048128805.1. Lineage (NCBI taxonomy): Eukaryota > Metazoa > Chordata > Actinopteri > Beryciformes > Berycidae > Centroberyx > Centroberyx gerrardi. Next base: position 24,221,791 of record NC_135998.1, read on the forward strand.
AGTGGTGTCTCAATAGAACATTCATCACCATCTCCTGCGGTAAGAACATTTGTAGCTCTAAGTAAAACAGTCTCTGTGTAATGTTAAGAGCAGAAGCCAGATTGGTGAAATGAGACTGAAGAAATTAAATCATTACTGATAAAAAACAATTAGTCCACAATAAATTCAACAATCTAATATTAACAAGACTAAACTTTACATCAATAGATTAATCTCAATCTAAACAATCAGGATTATCACTGAGCACTATTACATTTCTACTGAAACCAAAGGGATGACTGTCACTTATAGCCAGCTCTTCAGGCTAGCTCAGCATTTCAGAGACCTTAATCAAATTTACAGAAATTACATTTGATCCTATATCTTCTGGGACATGTGCTTGACAGTCTAGTCACACGCCAGGAGGAGTATTGTGAGGATCTTTTGGAGCAGCTGATGAAATGTATTTACTTCTATGATGTGATAGATTTTACACCATTTACTTGAATGTTCAAATGTGCAACTCTCATTTTTTGCTAAACATTTGTTTAAATCACAGCGAGTTTCTCAAAGAGATGTATACTGGTAATAGTATTAGAGTGCAGGGTATGGGTCGTACTCTAGGGGTGCACCATGACCTTGAGGTATGGGGATGCAGCTCTGTTAGTAGTTTTGTACACCCATACTAGGTTTTTGAGCAAATGGAAGGGGTGATCTAGATGGGTTATGTGGGAGAATTCAGGGAGGTAGAAGGCAAGGCAGAGTGCAGTGTCTGGATGAAGTGAAGGGGCTAAATAGAGTACTTAAGAAACCTAGCCAGAAGGGAGTTACAGTAGACCAGATGGGTGATGACTAGAGTTTGCACAAGGAGCTGCAGAGTCTTTGGTCAGACAGGATCTGATGTTGCAGATGTTGTACAGTGCAAATCTGCCTGCCCATTATGGCCTGGGATATGCTTATGCTTGTTTTCAAGCTGTAAAGTCTCGGGGAAAAAAGAAGATAAAAAAGATGAAAGGTAAGTTAACTCTTATAGGCAGACCTTTGTAAGTCCTTTGTACAAAGTTATTTTCCTAAATTGGGTGTCCTTTAGGTTATATAATTGGAGCGCTTTTGCAGTCCTTTCACACCGCACTTATAAGGACTCAGTTACAATAAGATATCATAAAGATGGATGTCCTTTAAAGGGCAAGAGGTCACCTTATTAGTTGCTGGGGAATTGTACTGCTGAATTAGAATGAGGGATCCCATGACTAGCCTGACACAGAGGCCACTGAGGTGTACAGGGGAGAGGGAACAGGGAATAGAGATGGAGAAAAAGACAAAAAGAGCGAGATAGAGATGACGAGAGAGAGAGACTCAGTAGGTGTATAGTGGTTATGTGTGTGGGAAAAGTGAGAAAGGGAGGGTGAGGAAACAGGTGAGAGGGACAGCGAGAGAGTGAGAGACAGTGTGTGGGACGAAGAGAGAGAGCCATCTCCGAGTAAACGATTGGAGCTGTGCTCCCCTGTTGTACGCACCAGATGGTGTTCATTGATTATTCATTGCATGCGATGGATGTCACTGTCACCGCACACGGCTCTGCTCCATTCTGCTCTCTGCCTCAGTGCAGCTGGGGGCAGAGATGGGGGTGGGGAGCGCTGTGTTGGGCTAGAGTTAGAGGGAAGGTGTGGATGCTGTGGGGTTAGAGTGGTGATTGCAGTTTTTGAAACTGCATCACAGTATTTTAAATTTAACAGACACACACAAGTACACATGCATGCCCAAATTTATGCATGCACACTTGCACAAATCCATGTACATGCATACACATTTTCTTTTAGTGAGGCGGTCAATTACCATGCATTACATGGTAAAAAGACCCGTTTGACTCACACACAAATATTCACAGAGAGACACAAACACACACACACACACACACACACCTCACAGCTCAGCAGAACAACCGGCCACACATGCAATATTAAGAGCTCAAACAGCACAATGAGGGAGAGAGGCTTTTTTAATTTGCGTAAATTAACTACATAGATATCACTACAACGGTAAAATTAGATGAGGGGAGAGGAGGCGATGGGCTGGAATGTGGCAACAGCACCCGCTATAGAGATGGCTTCCAGGGTGGATTAGACATTGGTCAGTGTTGATTGTATTTGAGGCATCAGCAGATATTCTTAGCAAAGAACTATTAATCTGCACGGCTCTGTATGCCTCATTTGAATTTCATTTACCGTGCATCATGCAGAGTATGGGATCCATACTTACCATAATGTTAGAGTTAGGATTAATGTTTCTGAGTGACTGAGGAATCTGAGGGAACTGTGAGATTCATACCTTGAGTTTACAGAGATGAATCCCACCACCAAACACATACAAACACACACACACACACACACACGCATACACACACACACACACACGCAAACATACACACCAAAGTGTTCAATTACTAATACGCAATAGACCTTCTCCCAAAGACCCAGGCGAAGTTGTTTCGCTCTATCTCTCTGTGATGGAATTCACGATTGCTCTGTCACTTCCAATTTGCATTCTTGATGACTGAGGAGGAGACAGAGAGAGAGAGAGAGAGAGAGAGAGAGAATGTAGCAGGGAGACAGAGATAAGACACAAAAGCGTGACGTATTTATCTGCATGTGCACGTCGGTCACGTCATCTCTAGAGTGCATGTCATGGCATGCACATGCGTGACTTGGGGCGGAGAGGTTGAGCAGAGAGTTATCCATCGATGTTGTGAAGAGGGCGAATGCCTGGAGGTATTGATCTGGTTGTATCTAATGCTGTTCTTATGCCTTCCCCTGAGACTCGAGGTGTCAGGTGAAACAGAAGCCCCACAGAGTAATCAGGCTATTACTGTGCTGACAGAGTTCCGACAGGGCAGCCGCTGAGTAAAATGGATGGACACAGCGCTGAAGTAGATCCACAAATTGACAATCTTCAATAATGACTAGGCGTGTGTGGAGGAGTACTATGTTAGCGGGCCCTTATGGTACTAAAGTGATTGCGGTATTGACATTGAACGGTAGAGTCATCGAGAGAGACACACTGAAAGACTTGTATGCAGACAGATTGAGGCAGACAGGAAAACTGCGCCGCTGTAATGAGTCTCTCCACAGGTGAGGAATCTGTGTGGCTCTGTTTGAAGTCCCTTATCAGAAAAGCAGGTGGTTATTTCGCAAAGATGCAAGTCTCTGTGATAGGCTCTGAAGCGAGTGAGGAAGGGAGATTGTTCTTTGTTGCTACCACCCTTTAATTTCAATCACCACCCAAATCATTTTGATTTTGTCTCTTGATTTCATTCCAGTCGAACAGCCAATACTGAATAATTCATTGTTCTGTCACAGCCTGTCCCCAAATGATCTGGAATCAGGGATTAGAAATGCCTTTACTGAGTCAGAATTCATGCGTCACCACTCACAGGCTACTCTACTGTAGCTCATACCTCACCAAGGACTAATTTATAGGAGACACTGAAGATCATAATTCTCAAATTTCATACCTTGCTCACAGATTTAGTTTTTTACCACCTTGGTTTAGCAGAAAATCAATGTGGCTTTTTAAAATCTAACACAGACAAGAGTATGAAATACAAACCACAATCTCTCTCTATGTGCAATATATATAACTTAAAATCAGTGCAGTGCAATCAATGCACATGTGACTGGATAACAGGCTGGAGCTTGTTGCTCTTTGCCTCCCTGTGTCTATTGGCCACTGTTCCCAATGAGAATACTGGCACAACTCAAACATGAACAAGAGTGTGAAATCTCCTGTGTGCACAGATGGCATGCATTTTGTCACCACAGCTTGTTAGTAATACATACCCACACACCAATATACACACACATGCACCGCGCACACATACACACACACACACACACACACACACACACACACACACACATACACGCGCGGCTTGACCCTTGGCGAAAGACCATCCATATTGTCCAGGCAAAATGTTGTTTGCAGCACAACTGTCATCACCACATGTGGCCACTTAAGTGTGAAAGCATGTGTACTGTATGCTTGACAAAGCACAGCTATTGTAAGTCACTCACACAGCAGAGAACGTGCTCATAAAGCACCATTAGCATAATACACAAATGCCTGCATACTCCACAGCCCTACACCTACAAAGATACAGACGCACAAACAGACACAGGCACACGCGCATGCGCACACACACACACACACACACACACACACACACACACACACACACATATCGTCCACAGCTTTTTGACTGAGGTAGAGAAATGGTGGGAAATATGAACAGAGCTTTCCTCATTAGTCCTCACAAAGCCCAGGGGGCAGTGAGTGGTTTAAGGTTCAAAGCAGACTCACTAGGAGAACTCGATTCTTTTCTAGGTCAGGAAAAATAGATGCCAAAAATATGCGTATCAGCTGAGTATGTGAACAAGTGCAGTTTTAAAAGGACAGACCATATAGACCTTGCTATTGGTCCTCTGCGGACAGTTATCCTTTGTAAGCAGTAGGCCTATGTAATGACCTTATAGTATAAAGAGTATACTTGATAGTAGTAGTAGTGTGTGTGTGTGTGTGTGTGTGCATGTGTATCCGTGCACCCATATGTTGCCTGCGAGAACAATGTATTTAGGAAAAATGCTAATTAAGGAGACATTTTGTTATGGAGCAGGTGTTTGAATTGCTGACAAGGACACAATTGTTAAATGGAACCAGTGCACTGAGAATTGCAACGGGGACATCTGAGTTCCTCTTACTTTGCCTTTTTATTGCGCCATAATTAAAATGAATTGTCTTTATTGGTGTTGTTTTTCTCTCTCAGTCCTATGCTTTACGGTTCTATTGATTTATTATTGGCTGTTATTCCAACCCGCACTGGGCTTGTAATAGTTTTAGCTCTGAATTTGCTCCGAGGCAGAATCAAAACGTGAGATCCAGGCTTTGTTTCTGTTTTGTTCCACTCTCCACTTGATGAATCTGAATGGAAAAATTTGCAATGGAACAGAAAAAAAAAAGAGTGCGCTTGAGAGATTGTCGGTGGGTGTCATCTTGCATTAAATCTGAAAGGACTCACAGTAATTGCTTGAGTGCAGGGCCAGGTCCTAGGCCGTGGAAATGTTATTACTGCTTTGGTTCTCTTGACAGTTAGGGATTAATCAGCTTTTTATATCTTTAATGAAACTTTAAGTATTTGCTGGTCTGCAGAACTTTGGAGGGGCGGCAGATAAAGTGTATCTGCATCAAACGTTGATAAGGAATAACTTTGTAGTAGACATTCACGAATAAAGCCAGCTAATGGTGCGCTGCAGTTTGTATTAGTTTGTATTAGAACGACCTGTCAGCCTGTCAAATCAGAGCTGGCGGGGAATGCTTGTAATGCTGCAGTAATGCAACTGTGATTCTGAAATTCTCTGACCTTTTCTTTCAGTGCCAAGTGTAGCACAGGCTGTGATCAAGAGTCATTACCTGAATACAGACTGTGTTAGTGGTTCAGTGAACAGGTGCATCTCTGAATGCAGCCTGCACCTGGCAGACCTTGGGTTCAAAGTCTGCATTTTCATGATTTAAAACCTCAACCTAAACTGACCCGGCAAAGTATTCCTGTGTGCTTGCGTCTATGTATCTGTGTGTGTGTGTGTGTGTGTGTGTGTATGTGTGTATCTATGCATAAGAGAGGCCGTATGCGAGAAGAAGAGAAGAGAGGATGATTAAATTCTAACAACTCACTTGAATAGTCTGCATTGATTTTACATATTTTTTAACCAGAATTTTGTTCTGTATTGGGCAATAATTGCACTGCAGTGCAATTCTGGCTTTTTACAACCCTTTGTTGTTGGCACGTGCACGCACACGCACACGCACACGCACACGCACGCACACACACACACACGCACACACACCAACGAAAACAACCTAGCTTTTTATATATTGCTTTAAATGTCATTGCTAAGTGGTTTTGTCCTTGGGGGGATGATGCACCTTACAGCTGACCCAAGCAAGGACAAACCTCTCACTGTGTCTGTCCTTTACTCCCAGAAGTGCTGCTGCAGTAGTCATGGCATTTAGAGGGCAAGGTATGCACCAAGTAATTAGCGAGCACCTACTGCACCTATTCATCTCTGAAATAAACAAAGCAATGGTGCAGAAATGAGTGTGCCAACATGCAAAATGATGAAATGAAATGCAACTGTCAAGTTCACAGGCGTGTGTATGTGTGTGTGTGTGCGCGCGTGCGTGTGTTTGTGGTGGGGGGGTGGGGGAACAGGGGCCAGAGGGAGTGGTGCTGTGTCTCTTGATGCGCCAATCACCTCTTAAACATGTAAATGTATTCAGCCACTGATTGACAGCTCATTGTGTTACATGCCCGGAGATCTTCTTCAGAACATGTCTCTCTCTCCCTCTCTTTGTCGCTCTCTCATTTTCTCCCACCTTCTATCTATAGCTCATCCTTTCTGGGGAGCAAGGCAGCTTGCGTATGGCCACTCTGAGTGAAAATAGAAGCAATCATTTATTCATCGATTGAAACATCAGAGGACTAAGAGGGAGTGAGAGAGTGGGAGCAACAAAGAGCGGGAAAGACAGAATGGCTGAAAGATGAGGAATAAAAAGAGGGGGAGGACAGAGAAGTGGAATGGAGTGGAGATTAAATAAGGAGAGGAAAGAAATGTTGGGCAAACAAAAAGTGGCTAGTTTTGTTGTAAGAGGAAGACATCAGAACATACAAACAAGAAATATCAAAAGATGGAGGTAAAAAAAGAGAAAAACACAAATTGCGGTGATTACAGTTGGTAACGATGGTAGCTGTTGACAGGTTTATTCCTCATCACTAAAGAAAAATCTTTTCTTTATGAGCTATTAATAAGACCAAATGTGCTTGTGTTGTTCTACAAATAATTAAGATTTAGTGGTCATGACATAATAGAAATAGAAAATATAACCAAACTGTCTGGGCTGCCACAGTGATCGTAATGGTGAAAAAATGAAAATTTCAATACAATAGACACTGAACTGTGTGAGGTCCAATATCTGATGTGTTTTGAAATCGTTATGACGACTAAAAAACATGAAAGGCTTTGTAACAGCGTCAGTGCAGAGTAATCTTCTCTTCCCGCAACTCTTGTCCAGACTTGTGTGACCTCTCTGCGTTATCCTAATGAAGGATAACCCAAAAGGCAGGACGTATGTATTATTCTTGATATGACAGGTAAAAGTGACCTTCTTATGGCCAGTCATGCACAAAGTGCTGACACATGGCAACGAGTAGAACTGAGGATACAATAGGTAAAACTGTTTCAAGGCAACAACCTTAGCATCAGATTTCTCTGTTTTATTGACACGAATCATTAACTATCTCATCTCAGATACAACACATGTCCAGCAAAGCGCAAAAAGAGTGAAAAGCCATTGTCCTCTGCAAGGGTATACATTTAAACAGCATTATCCTTCACTAGCAGTGGGGGGATACATGACATGAAACAGCATTATCCTCTAAGGAAACTCTTCCAACTACAGGCGGATGATTTGAGTTGAAGATAGGAGGACCAGGTTCCCAGGATACATTACTTGATACATTCTATTATTTTTTTCTTCAGAGAGATATGAGCTAGATAGATTCCTCCCACACAGTCCAAATAAACAAATACAGAGAAGCAAAAACCAGTGCCAACAGTTACGGTGATACAAGAACATTAAAAAAAAAAATCATTTCAATGAAAAAGAACTGAACAAAAACAAGAACTAAATAGAAACAAGTGAAAAAAGCAAATATCATTGCAAATCCTCAAATCCCCAAGGTATTCTATCCCGTTCCCCTCCCACCCTCCCCTCTTTGTGGTTTTTTTTTTTTTTTTTTTATAGTTCTAGTATCATACAGCAAAAAGACATTCAGAAGAGCAGACCAGAGTGATAGAAAACACTCATGCAAAGAAAGCCTTTTTCACACATAGTCACAAACACAGGAAAATCATCTCAAACAATAGTGCTGCCAACAGTCAGTGCCTTCAGGTCTTTTAGTGGATGTTGTTATTGTTGTTGTTGTTCTCTACAGACTTTGATTTGCTACTGTACTGATAAAAAGGATATGTGTGACAGACTGTCGTCATAGGCTCGCAAGTCTTCCGGCAAGAGTGATCAACCCTCTTTCTGTCTGTCCATGGGACCTGGGGGTCCAGGATGGCAAACAGTTTATTACCAGTACCATAGTCTTTGTGCAGGACCCCCATGTCCAAAAGAGAAGTTCAGGTGGGAGGATTACTGCCGAAGAACCAGAGCCACAGGAATGATCTTCTAGGTTGGTTTTCCATTATAAAAAAGGCGTGATGTTTTTTTGGCATCTGTTCTTGTTCTTTTAAATCCGATATATAGCCTACTGTTAAACTCTATTTGTATTACAATCGTTTTCTATGTGGCAAACAATTTTAGCTTTTTTTTTTTTTAAATTCAACGTCATGTATATGCACATTCAATCCACTTTGCATTCAGGTTTGATGCAGTCTCTCTGTAGAAGTCATTTGATATAGTAAATAGAATGGTCTCGCCATGATGTCTCTTTTTCTTTTGCAGATATATTTTTGTATATATGGAAATCTCTACACAGACGACATGTACGTATCTAATCCATCTTCCTCGGTTACAGTTCTTCAGAGCGGATGACGTGGAACAGTGTGACGTTGTAGAGGACCTGGTGGCCGTTGTTCCAGGCATAGAGGGCGCGGTCACGTGGGTTGTAGTCCAGCATGGAGATATGTGAGTATTTATTCTGGAAGGCAATGTCGATGTACTCGTAGGTAGAGGAGTTGGTGGAGTAGGCGTAGTAGACCTTGGTGCCTCCGGAGTAGCCGTTGGTGACATAGAGCGTGCCACAGATCATAAAGGACTCGCCGGCGCTCCTTTTGGGGTGGTTGGTGGTCCAGCTCTTGATGATCTGCAGTGTGTTGGGGTTCAACTTGCTGATGACAATGTTGCCAGCGTTCTGGTTCGTGGCGTACACGGCCCACAGGCCTCCCTCGTCCACCATCAGGTCGATGTCGGAGTGGCCGCCCCAGGCGTAGTGGTACGCGTTATTGAAGCCGGCGTAGTCCAGCTGCCGGGACTTGCTGATGGAGGAGGTGCGGAAGTCAAACTTGATGATGACATGGCTCTGGAATTTGTTGAAGTAGATGGAGCCGTTGTAGACCACCTGACCTGTGCCCGACCACGGGTGGGGCAGCCGGTGGGACGTGAAGTTGTCCGTCGTCATGAAGTCCTGCATGGACTTGTACTCCCGCACGAAGCGGTTGTTGTGGTAACCATCCATGTACCAGACCTAAAACAGCATGACGAGGGAGACAAAAGGGATCTTTAACGCCAATGAAATACTGCAGTGCTAAAAACTCCCATCATCATCACCTTTGTGAATATCTGAATCATATACTATATGTAAATCACGCATTACCCCGCAGAATAAATCAAATCACACCGTCAACAAGCATCCTAATTAAGTTAGAGATGCCAGTTCCTGGAGGAGCGGAGCAGGCTGAGATCCGGCGGCTTCTGAATACAAACAGTCAGGATGACAGCCACAGGGTGGGATGAGCCTGGCCCCGCAGGGATAATGCCCATCATTCTAGATAAAAGGCCCGTCTCAGCTGCTTTGACCTAGCTTCCTGCTGGCTCCTGTGGCGATGGGCAGAGAGATCTCATTCCGGAGCTGCTGGAGGCTCAACCACTTCCTCTGTCTCACTGGGACAGAGACACCTGAACCCCACCCCCTACCCCCTTCCTTGTGCTGTGATTGACTTAAAAATGATTCAGATCAAGGAAGCGGGTCGTCCAGGGCCCAGAAAACTCAAAGCTAAGGAAACCCAGAGATGAAAGAGAAGCAGAGGAGACCTGTCTACTCTGATCAATTAGACTCATGCTTCCTTTCTGCGCCGATCGTCATGCAACACTTTCCTGTGTTCTTAGCAAAATTCATTCGTTTCTACACTAAAGTTGCCTTTACAGCATGCTAAACATAATCTTAGTCAGCACTACCCTTCACCCCTGCTACTAAAACTTTTGCAGTATCACTATACATATTAAACAGTCAACCCGTCACAATAATTGGACATTAGCCTACATGAAGCATCGTGCAAATCCACACACCAGCATGTGGTAAATGCTGGTTCTTCACAAGTTCTACTAAAGAACTATTTTTTTGTACTTTTCCTTGCGAATGTGATATTCGTGTGTTCTGTCTTTTTATTAATGTATTCCATAAAGCCAGGAGCATAAAGAGCATGTTGATGTTTAACAGCCAAATAAACCCTCTCTCTCTCCAGCACCCTCCCTTCATTACCCACTGGGCCATCTAGCTTCTCATATAAACCATACAGATTTATCCTTTGTATTCTCGTTTTAATGTGTTTTAGTTATGAAAGCCGGCCCATTTATTAAGCCAACAGATGCATAGCTCCACAAAGGTAAATTAGATGATGAGCTGATTTAGCTGATTTAAGAACAGTGCATCAGCTTTAAAGGTTTAAAGGCAGTGAAATTGCATTTATTTTGTCCCACTAACTGATGTATGTGGAACGTGGGTATGTCTGTGTTCAGAAGCATCTAGGATATTTAGCAAGAAGCAGATATGATAACGTAACCCCTGCTTTTTATGTTTATAGATGCAAATACATATGAAAAGGAGAGCCTTTGTCTATATACTTGTTGACTGTATAGATTGTGTTATCCCAATCTGGGTGGGTGGGTGGTTGCTAAAGGGGTGGGAGTGGGGGAGGGGGAGGGGTTACCTACCCTTGTATCTCCTTCAGGTGCCAGAGGGTCAGTCATCCAGGAGCCAAACCTAGATCCAGATGTCTTGATGGTGATGGGATCACTGATGCCAGTCAGTTTGCCACATGCTGCAAGGAAACATTTGAGATAGGGATAGGTAGGACAATAGCACACCTGTTTGGTTATTTGGGCTCATTGAATCTTTCTTAAAAAGGGATTCATTTTAATTTACGTTTAGGCAAAAGTTCTTTGCCTGAAGGAGAAGGGAATTGACTCCCAAAATGTGCATGTTTTTATGTCTCTGCCTTTCTCTTTGTGTGATGTGTGAGAGGTGCTTATTATTCAGTTCACACATGCTTATGCCTGTTTTACTGTGTGCAATGTGTGAGAAAGAGAGAGAGCGAGAGAGAGAGGGAGAGAGAGAGAGAGCGAGGGAAAGAGAGCGAGAGGGCGAGAGAGGGAGCGAGAGAGAGTGAGAGAGAGAGAGAGAGAGAGAGTGGGAAAAGGAGAGAGAGAGCTTCTGTGTATTCTACTCCTGTCTGTTGGTTGTAAGCTGGCGTGGTGTTAATTAGTGTTGATTGAGGTGTTAATATGAATATGACAAAACTAACACTAGGCTGCGTGTCCCTCATGACTGAGAGCTGGTCAGACTAATGTACCCATTATTATGAACAGGCAGAGAATAACCTCATTCTTGTTTGATTTTCCAGAATAACAATACTTTGCACTGCCACTGCAGTATAGCCATTCATTTAAATGAGGGCCATTGTTCAGAATGTGTTTTGGCAGGGCAAAGATCAATTAGATGGCTCTGATGAGTTAATTCTTTCCAGTGCAAGTAATGAGCGGTTTTGATATGCTAATTTACAGAGTGGGACTCTGATGATGGCTCATTTTCAGTTTTCATCGGTATCTCTCTCTCTCTGCAACTTAAGAGTTGCACCCTTCTCATCCTCACATTTTCCCCTCTCTCTTTATAACCCCCATACCGTCGTCTCTCTGGCTCTTGAGTGCTGTGAAATGTGATTATATATAGTAGTCATAGGATCCAAATTAGATTGCTGTTTCCTCTGCTTCTGTCACTCTCATTCTGTTGTCTGTCTCACATCTTTGCATCTTATCAACTTCCTTTCACTTACACAGTCACATTTCCGAAAGAAATGGCATAAGTTAGGCTCTGTGAATGTGTGTGTGTTATGTATGTGTGTGTACGCCTCTATGTACGCACCATATGTTGCGCCTGTGAATATGTGTGTGCATCACACCTCAGCGGCAGCTGAGAGACAAACACGTGGTCACATGAGTAGAATGTACTATCCTAGTGGAGGCTGAGTCCCTTACGTAACCCTCAGTGGGATTACAGACCGTAGTAATCCATTGGCCATTGATTTATTTATTTCTTTTCTCTAATCATGGCTCTATCTTTAGATGACAACTACCATTGCTGGGTGCTGCGGAGCCTGTGCCACTGTTGATGATCTGCATTCTGGAGATGCACACAGGGTCTAATCCCCTTTTGGCCTGAATTTGCCTGGCCAAACCAGAGGGCAGAGCAAGTGGAAAACCTAATGGAAACTGGAGCTGAAATAACAAGAACGCCATCAGCCCCTGCCCTGGAATGTGAGGATTTGGATATAGAATGAAGACTGAATCCCGGACAATGAATATTTGTTTTTTTGTGCGAGTGAGTGAAGGGAGTGGGGAAATGATGACAAAGATAGAGGGTAAGCTTGTCTGAGAGAGGGAGAGAGAGGACGGCATGAAAAGTAAATGGTACTAAAATATTATGTCTTGTAACTGTGTTCTATATGGAGGAAGCAGAAGATGAGTGCAATGGCAGCAGAAGAGATTGTCGGGGGATGTGTGGTGGTATGGCCTTCCTGCCCCATCCATCAGTAGTTCGGTGTGATGGGGCTGGATCTGCCTGCATCTCTCCCTGACTCCACAGCTCTAGGGCATCACACAAGGTGATTTATTTATTTGATTATTGCCCAGCAAGCTGCCATGTCCCCTTGATCGATGGCCATTGTGTCCCCACAGCCACCGGGCTGTTACTCTCTCTAGCACAAAACAGCATGAAGGACAAGTCTACAGGGGCCCTAGCTACTCTCTTTCACTTTTCCTGCCCTCCCTCACTCTCTCATTCTCCTTACCACCCTCTATCAATTCCTCCTGTCGCGCTCGCTCTATCTATTATTTAATACTCCAATTTCTCCAGCCCAACTCTTTGCACCACTCTATATTTCTGCTCTTTTCTGCATTGTTCTGTTGATGCAAATGTGGCTAGTGACCTTCGCAAGCTTAATCTCAATGACAGGAGTATATCGGAGTGTATCTGTGTGTGCTATGCATGAGTGCCTGTTTGTGTAGCAGGCGATCGTGTGAAGATGAAAGGAATAGCCGCTCTCTTTTCTGCCTGAGCCGGTCCCTCGCTGGGTGACCTCGCCTTTATCTCATCTGATCTCACACACACTGGAGTAACTCCTGCAGTTCCCTGCTCTCCTGTCTTTGGATGCCTGTCCACAGATGAGAGGAGCGGCATGTGCACTGATCTGTGAGTGAAAAAAGGAACAGCACCCCTGGTCCAGTCCAGTAGTGGACTGGACCAGGAGGACCTGAACAAAAGGAGATACCTATGGAGAAAATGAAAGAGAGTGGGTATGGATGGATAAAGAGAGATAATGACAGAAGAAAAAATGGGGCAGGGGGCCAATGAAGTGCATGTGTAGTATAGTAGAAAAATAGAATCTTGCTAGTCCAAACCTGGTGAAATGTTTGTATGACCAAAGTACACTGAAATACCAGGTCAAACAATGATGCATGCTTTTGCAGTGCATGAAGTGTAATTTACCATGAAACATTTTTTTTAAATGCATGTATCAAAAAGGAAATTCAATCAGTGTTGCACAGTAAATAAAATACATTTGTTGCATATTTGCAGTATGCATTGTTGCATATTGTTTCTATTTAAGTGTGTCTGTTAAAGTCAGTCATTTTTGAAGCCTGAAGGTTAGATAAATGACATTCTACTGTATCTGATGGCAGAACTGCATGCATGGGAATCCGTGTGTGCTTTGTGTATGGCATGTGTTTTTCAATGTGGACTACAATCATGGAGTCACTACTAGCCTTCCAAACACGGACAGCAGGCATTTTTACCAATAAGCTTTTCCCAGTTTCCCTCTGTCCTCCTGCACGGAATAATTTGAAACACGGAGACAATATATCCATGTTGTGAGACGTGTAACTGTCTCTGCTCTTGTAATATCTCTTAGTCACTGCGGTGTGGGCGTGCATCTATTAGCACTGTGGGCTGTGACAGAGGTGTGAGTAGACTGAGACAGGGGCTAAAAACAGAGATGAGAATGTGATGAGAACTTGCAAACTGAGAAGCCATCACCACTTCTCTTTTCTGCCTGTGTGTGTGTGTGTGTGTGCGTGCGTGTGTGTGCGTGTGTGTGTGTGTGTGTGTGTGCGTATACCTGTGGACCCATGTACAACGCCTCACAAGTACCATTAGTAGCCCAATCAACTCCATCAATTCCATGACAGGAGGTCAGTTGTATGTGAGAAACTACAGCAGATTCACCACAGTACATTCTAATGATAATGTGCAAAATTATCACAGACAAAATGTGAAGTTAAAAAGTGTGCAACCTTGTTTCTTCCAAGGAAGGAGAATTTAACAGAAGATCCATAAAGTATGAATGGTGAATGTCTTGTAAGAATCTGTGTGTATTGTGCATTTGTGTGGCAGAGCGCTGCAGTCTCGCACATCCAATATTCCTGAAATGTTCTGTAGTGTCATGTGAACGTGCCTGAGGATCTCTTTCTGGTCAGCCACAGCATATGTAAGTGGGGTGTTTGTGCATGTTTGAGAGTGTGTGCCAGCAACTTTCTGTGCCTACCTAATTTTTGCATGCATGCTCGGAGTCTCTCCTCAAGATTTGACACTCTGTTGTGGAGCTCCTCGTAGTCATAGGCCCCCATCTCCTCCTGAAGTTCGCTTAGAACTGACGTCAGATTCTGGACCTCCTCCTTAAACTGCAATACCAATTTGGCATCGGCTTTGTACTCCTCCAACACTGGTATCAACGGTCTAAGCTCCTCCATTTTCGCTTTTATGGCCTGAAAGGATTAGAATAAGCTCGGTTCAGTGTCATGCGCGACAAATAAAGAGAGACCCCTGTCCAGAAAAAAAAAAAAAAAAAAAAAAAAAAAAAGGAAAACACCTGTCTTGACCCTGACTACACTAATCTATCCTGACTCTTCACTGACATGAAGACCCCTGTTTGTGTGCATGGTCAGTGTGTGTACACAGTGTGTTTGTCTGTGCAAGTGTGTGTCGGAGCAAACAAACCCGGCAAATATTCTCCACCCGCTGGACGAGCAGAGCAGGTGGCTCCGTCCCAGTGCTGACCAGCCGTTAAAGCAAGCCCTCGGTACACCGACAACAATTGGGAAAGCTCTTTATTGGTCATCATCGTTTAAAATGCAACATCTTATTAAGGATTACATGCTTTTACATGTCACACACAACAAAGTGTCTCGAATTTTACGTCTATATTTTTATGTATAGATTTGTTTAGTAACCAAATATGCATAGACAAAAGCCAAAGTAAAATAAAAGGAATAACAGCAATTAGTTGATAATAATAATAATAATAATAATAATAATAATAATAGTAATAATAATAATAATAATAATAATAATAATAATAATAATAATAATAATAGTAAATGTATTTACGTTGGAAAAGCTTTTAGATGGAAAACTTTGACAGCAGTAACATGCAGGAAGAGATCAGTGGTTGGTTGGTTTGGGAGAGGGGTGGGGTTTCTTAGTCTTAATGGTGCTAAAGGTAAATAAACTGTTTGACGCCCAAATGCTCTCAGTACTGTGGCCCAGTTCAGGGGAATCTGGGATTGACCTGCCTCTTCTTCCCTGTGGCTCTCTTTACATGTCTTAAAGTTAGCCCTGCAAGCAAGAAAATGACAGACTGTTGACAGGGGCTAGCTTGCTAACCTAAGTCTAACAGACACACACATATACGCACAGACTTAGTACACACACTTGATTAGAGAAAATTGCACACATGCATTGAATACGATGCTGGCAGCATGAGGTTTCAAGCATGCACGGGTGATGTGAGCACATAAATGAAGTGGTGCAGGTGGGATGGTAGAAACACTGATGTCAAACTGAAACTGCTTTTGATTCATAGTACTGGGGTTAGATCTCTATGACAAAAAGTCAAGTCCATCAATATCCATTATTGCTACATTGAAATAATGCATTTTTGTGAGTTACGGTCACACCATTTATTCAAGGTACCTTGGTTGTTATAGGACAGTAAACCTTGGAAGAAAAAGTCTTGTTCTTTAATCAAATCATATACTACTAAGGCAGTGTGTCCCATGTGCAGGACACTACTTTAAACCTCTTGGACTTCACTGTATATCACTTTATCATTTTTTGGTCAGTAGGGTAAAAAGTAATTTTATCTCCTTATCTAAAACTTAATTTAGGATTCCATAACACAGTTTTATAAAGGCACTACATGCGCCTACGGGTAGCAAGAACTAAAAACAGAGTAGGAGTGAATTACTTCACTGGGAAATTAAACGCTGCACTGTCCCGTCTAAAGGATCCAGAAAAACTAGTATATTTTAGTGTGAATAGAGTAAGTAATTGGTGTGAAATATAATAAGGGATATTGATGTTGAGTACATATTTCAAATTATTTTACCTCTTTTGTTACAGCATTATGAATTAATTAATATGTGGGTGTGGGATGGTGCTTTAGGCCATTCTGAACCATCTCCACAGTGGGAACACACACACACACACACACACACACACACACACACACAGCATGGTGGGCCGTGTGTGGGCTACATAGCAGCTGTGAAAGGATGGTGGTTGGGTGGATGGCATCAGCCTGCGAGGGATGGCTAAAAGGACTGGCTCTGTACCTTGTATTGCTTGGCGATGTTCTGCTTGTGGTTCTCCTCCACCTGTCTGAACTTGGTCTCCAGACCACGGAGCTGGACCTCCATCTTCTCCACATACTGCAAGTCCCTCTGGGTCCGCTGGTCCAGCACCTGGATGGACTGGGTCATGTTCTGGACCTAAGGTGGCACAGGGAGACGGACACAAATGCGTCTGAGTAACAGAGTGCACTTCTAATCGTTTAAAGTAAAATGAGCATCGAATGTAGAGAAGAATGCACCAGACTTTCAATATTTTCTTTTGGCTTGCTTTCTCCTGGCAATGTTAAATACATATTGGCTGCTAGAGGTGTCTGAAACTACTCATCAAAATCAACAAACTCAAGCTGACATCAGGCCAACTAGTCAGGGGCCTAAGACACATGGTGTAGAATGCATACTGTTAAGACATTTGGTTTCCTCTCCAAATCTCTCTATTGTGGAGCCAGAAACTCTGCCATGAACTTGGCACGTCTTCTATTTATTCAGGAGAGATCAGTGGATGCCCATGATTTTTTTTTTTTTTTTTTTGGCAGCCTGTGTGATGATAGGGAAATGTAATAGCTGCTCTACTCCAGATTATTTTGGGATTATCCCCTCCCTAAATAAAAAGGAAGAAAATTCCACCACCAATTTGGTTAGATGTTCTTTTTCTTTAAACAGCGTAGTCTTATCTGAGAGTAAGAGTATTGAGCTGTGTTGCATCATCGTATGCGTTGCTTGGGCAGTGTACAGTATAAGAGCAGCTCGCAGAGAGCGGGAGTGTATAGCTGCCTCCCATGATGCCTGTTCGGTTTCCAGGGAGCTCATTAGAGCATGATTCCTATTCTTGTCTTACGGGCAGGGAGGTGATTGAAGGGCCACAAACACGGGTAAGCCTCTCTGTACGCACGTGTCTTTGTCTTTGTGTGTGTGTGTGTGTGTGAGTATGTGTGGGGGGGAGGGGGGGGGGGGGGGGGGGGGATTTGGGCAATGAATGACTTTCACTGGTTGGGTCATGCGTTGCTAAGGAGTAAGTGGTAATTACCTTCTCTAGCAGCTGT
This sequence comes from Centroberyx gerrardi, assembly GCF_048128805.1. Classification (NCBI taxonomy): domain Eukaryota; kingdom Metazoa; phylum Chordata; class Actinopteri; order Beryciformes; family Berycidae; genus Centroberyx; species Centroberyx gerrardi. The sequence goes on from NC_135998.1 coordinate 24,239,550, forward strand.
CTCAGTTGTTTGGTGCGGGCGTCCCGTGAGCACATGGACTGCTGGGGCGCCACCACAGTGCAGACACACCTCCCCTCACTATCCTGGGCTGAACTGTACACCTGCCACGATTCTTCTGGGTTTGCTGGCAACACCTGAGGACAAAGGTACGGAAGAATAGAGAAAGAGGGGAGTTGAATCATGACGTTGCAGAAGGAGAGGGGAGGGGAGCAGTGGGTGTGGAGGCAAAGAATGAACAGTTCAGACAAGAAAAAAAAAAACACACACTGTACTATAACATCACCCACCCACATACACCTCTATGACCCAGGAGGACGCTTCAGCGCTATTTGTGCTTCCACAGTATCACTTACATCACGCCTGTTTCATGCTAACACAAGATTACGCATATCACCATCTGGACACCACAAACCACCAGGCTCCACCCATTTTGCGCCATCAAATCATCAAATGCCAAGCAAGGGGAAGATGCAGCCAACCAAACAAGCCCAAGCTACTCCCATTACTCATTCACTTTTTTTTCCTCCAAGTGTGTGAATGCTCCAAGTGGAAAGTGCGAGGTGTATGACGCTAGGTAGAGTGACAACTCCAGTTACTAACCAATTATATTTAGGCTTTATTTTGAGAGTGGATATGATTTAAATGAGTGACTTTGGAAAGCAAGACATTCATCAGTGAAGCTGAGTAGTACTAATTCTATGAGGAGGAACTGTACATCAGCCAGGTAAAACTCACTTGACAGACCTGCTGATTGATTCAATTAGTGACAAGCAGTGACTCTGCAGAATCTCAAAAGAGCAATTACAGTGGCTGTCAATCCGCTGCACTGTTTTCTACCTGAGGATGTTGACACGCCACAGGAAATCACTATCAAGCACCTGTCTTGATATTGCAAGCTATTTCTGTACCACAAAAGCCAATATATCGATTCAAATCAATGAAGTAGAGTAAGTGACCAAGTAAATTGGTCACTGGCAAAATTAACAAAATGGAATCCCATACTGGTAGTAAGTCCCAATCATCATATGCTCATGTTAAAATGATTACAGCCATGATTGCCATGTATCAGTAAACTCTAAATCTAATTACACCGGTAGACATCTAAAGATTTTATGTGATAGGGTGAATATCTCTTGATTCAATATTAATTGAACCATGCAATTATTATTAGTAGTAGTATTAGTGGTGGTAGTAGTTGTAGTAGTAGTAGTAGTAATAGTAGTAGTATTTTCCAGGTGACAACAAGTGTGTTTCGTGTATGGAATTTAAACATTTATCCTTCTACCTCCAAGTGCAAACCACCTCGATCATGTTATTACGGCACTGAACGGATTATAGTAGCAGCCCAGAATCTGCCAGGAGCCTGATGTAGAAACAAAGAAGAGCTTTATCCTGCGTAACAGGACCCTGCCTTTGGACGCTCCTCTCATTCACACAGAGTGTGAAAGGAAGAGTGAGGTCTCCCGCTGTCTCGGGCTGAGAAAGACTGCGCTGAAAATTTCATATCCATCACTTCATTTTCCACCACGGGTCTCTTTTCTCAATGACAGACTTTTCCGTCACAGTGCGCTCACGTCGACGGAGACAGCCGCCCAGGAGCAGGTTATACCCGGGGCAACACCAAACCCAGGTGGAAGATATCAGTCACGTCTCTGCAAGATTTTACTCTTGCATCCGACTGGCAAACAAATCACGCTGGCCGAAGTGGGAGATTTGGAGAGGGAGCGACAGCGTATACTCCACTTAATTATGAGCCAAACGCCAAAACCAAAGAGCACATATTTCCCAATGAATTAGGCCTATGACTCAGAGAACAATCGACATTCATTAAGAAAACCGAACCAGCCCCAGGGAATTGCGAAACTTGCGCACTTACTCCCGTGCTCCGGTCTGGGTACCCTCCCTGTGCCGCTGTCAGCTTGGTGGTATTGAGCCCCACCAGTGAGGGGAGCGTCTGCGACATCCAGTTGGTGATCATCGCCATGGTGCTGAGCACGACGCCGATCTTCAGCAAAGGCACCGACATCTTTGCTCTCTGCTTTTTCTTTTATTTAGGCCGTCTTCATTCTACAGACTCCGGTGAGAAACAAAGGAGGCGACTCATGTTGCCCAGAGGCGCTTGTTGTTTTATCCGGGAGTCCGGCTCGGCAGGTCTTTTCCTGGACATCTCCAATGAAGGACTGGGGGTGAACGATTCGGACGCGATAGAGACGACCAAAACGGCAAGGTAAGATCGGGTCAAAGATGAGCGGCAGCACCTGGCCGAGTACAAGGAAAAACGGAATAAAACCGAGAGTGGCCGGTGAATGTAAGAGGAAAATGCCCTCTGAATATCTCCTCCCCTTTCTGCGCTGTCCCGCACACTGGTGGCTCTCCGGTTCTCCGTTACTATTTCGTTCACGCCCGACGGTCCGCCTCCTGCCTTGGTGCGCTCTGTGATTAAGTGCCACTGACTACACACAGCCTGCTCCGAATGGATGAGAGAGGGAAGGAGGAGGTACTACGGATCTATCTATATTGCCAGACGCAATGATGTCAGCCAGGTTGGGGTCCGTTCATGGTAATATCTCGGATTGCGCCTGATTCGCCCATAGCTGCCCCATACTCTGCCCAGGGGGAATGACAATGAGCAGTGCGGCTGAGGTCGGGCGACACAGTGGCGGGATGCTGAGAGCTTATTTAGCCTATGGCCGTGACATTTCTCTGCTCCACTGCCCCCTAAGGTGGGACAGCTCTCGGCGAACCTCCTCGGCTCACCGAAAGTAAACCTGGCCTGGAATTAAAATAATGAACACCCCTTGCAATTATAGGTGAATACTCTTCTTTGCTTTAGCTCCAAGGTGTGGGCATGGACTAAGGGTGGATTGACAACCACTGCAAAATGTGTAGCCTACACTGTAGGCTACTATACTGCATAAACATATAAAACACTGCAGACATGAAGCACTTCTCAGCTATACATGTCAATTTTAAATGAAAAGAAAAAACAGCTGTAATGAATCAGAACATGTTTTTGTGTAGGCTGTAAGATGCCGTGAGCTCAGACGTGCCTATATGGTTTATGGTTGAGGTAATACATGTGACTCTGGCGCCATCGTGTAGCTGATTCGGGTGTTGCTGGAAATCAAAAGCCTATGGCTTTTTTTTTTTTTTTTTTTTTAATGTAAGGAAGCAGCACGTAAAACGTAAAAATAAAACAGGCCTGCAAAAATGCTTGGCACGTTCTCGTTATTTTGTCAATTTGCATTGTCCTTTCAGTGTGTAACCACAACATGTTAATATTCTGTGATTTATATGGTTATTAGGTCCACCCAATATGAGGGTGCATTTAACAAGTGCAGTAAATTGCGGCTTTTTCTTTGGTAGGATATATTGCCTTTTTTTCTCTTTTCATTTTTTTAACAGTGTAAGGAGACAATGTTCTGAAATTAAAATATCTGCTCAGAGCTGATCTCAACATCAATACTTGGGTAATGCTCCAGCCTATGGGCTAAATTGCAGTACTGCATGATACATGAGGGCTCCAGAATAGCAGAAGTGGCACTCTATCCACAGCTATTTCTATCTGCTCCATAATGCAGTTTTCTGGTAAAAATGAAAGATAAAATGAAAGTTTGCACTCACTCCACCTCTATATTTGTCTCTCTTCTCTCCCTCATCTCTCCACTTCTCTCTGACCTTTCCTAGTGTGAGAGCTCACAGTAGTGATGGCTCTACAGATTAGTGTGAAGTACCGGCGGGGGTCAGCTCACCGCTGTGCCAGGGCCGCTCTGTCCTGTCCAGTCCAGCCTAGTCTTTTCTCACCTGGTGCAGCTCATGCACAGCAGCCTGGATTTACATACCGTGTGAATGGATTCAATTTCTCTTCTATGATTGATCAATCTTGCATTGTCACAATGAAAGTAATGAGACTGTTACAAGAGTGTGAGTCCCACTCAACTTCACTAGAGGTACACTGAAGCAAACGCTCAAAGCAATTGAAAGGTTAGCAACTGATAATAGACCAAGTCCAACCTCTCTTGGATCCCATCTCTAATATGAGGTAATCTTCTGGGAATCAGCACTTAACGGAGCAACAACTGCAAGTTAGTCACACATGGAGAAATAGTAGGGAGGCTACAAGAGCACTAATAAACTAGAGGGAATAAAGAAAACAAACTGCCCAGAAATCAATCAGTCAGTCTATCAATCTATTGTTTGAGAGTGATTGAAAGAGAGAGATTTGTTAATTAAAACCACAATCTTTTGTTTGAACTTGCCCTACATAATTTTATATAACATAATATATATACTGTATGTATATATATATATATATATATATACATACATATACATATATGTGTGTGTATATATATGTATTGTAATTACTGCCACGCTTATGCATTTATTATAGAATGTTGATAAAGTAAACATAAAATTTCCAGCCTACAAGTGCATTACAAAATGCACTGTATCCACCTACTCCTCTTCTGCTCTCCCTCTTTCCCTCGCTCTGTCTTTCAACAAACCATACTGAATAATAAATAGCTTCAACCCCAGCTGCCAATCACACCACGCATAATGCAACTCAGCTCAACTCCATCTCACTTCCTCACCATAAAACTGAAATGATAACAGATTTTTTTTTACATTAAAAAAATCCTTAACAGTTTCAAAATGTTCCCTTACTAGTGCCATATTTCAAGCTCGAGCAGCATAGAGGTGGTGGTGCTGGCACAGTACTGTGGCTTATAGTTGAATTTGACTAACCGCACCAAATGTTCAATGTTGACGTCCACAAATTAAAAAAGAATGCCTTCTTAACTTTGTGCACGCGCATGCATGTGTGCATGCAGGATGAAATGAGGGCAGCAAAGTAAAAGTAAAAGCGTTGACGTGACGAGACAATGAAGAGTTATGTGTGCCTGCAAAGCACGCCAGCATCCTGTGCAGCAGCTTTACGGTGAATCTTGGTGTGTGGGTTGCTTGTAGGCAGAGCTATGGCATGTAGGTTGGCTGGTGTCAAAGGGTTGCTACAGCAGTGCCATCTGTTTTCTAAGGGTCTCGGTGAGATGCTGTGGGATGTGGGCCTGGAGCCATGGGGGAGCTACTAGGTGAGGAACAGATGCTGCTCTGGCTGCTTACTATTCTTCTCTGTGTGAACACCAGCCAATAGCCAAATCCTTCAGTGACCTGTCTTTATCAATGGTCTACAAACAGGTTCGTTAGGGAGCCTTTTGGAGAGGGGAGGGTTCTTTCTTTTGTTTTTGTTTTTGTAGTGTAAGCGAATGAAGTGAATGAACGCAGGTGGAATTAGAAAGGAGAGGCAGCTATCTGTTGAAGACTGTGTGTGTTTGTGTGTGTGTGAGTGTCTGTGTGTGTGGCAGAGACCCTTTAACAAAGCTTGCATTAATTAACAGGCAAATGAAATGATTTAGCAATCCAGCACACCGTGTATTGACAGTGAAACAAAGCTGATTTCTCAACAGGCTGCTTACTCTGGCATCTCCCCACTCTCTCGCCCAGACGTTAAGAATAGAGCTCAGCCAACCCACAGTGTCACTGCCGGAGCACAACTGACTCACAGTCTCTTGAAGCAAGGTGGTTCATGTGGTCAGCAAGAGTGTGTCATTGTTCAACATCAAAGCCTGAGGCCACACTGCTCGGATGCTGTTATCTAATGAATAACCCGCAAATAAAAGAAGGCTCTCTCTCTCCTTTCTCCCCGTTCCCCTGTCCACCTCTCACTCTCTGCATCTGGCTTCAAGGCGAGATGTGGTGTGGAGAGGCCTGGCCTGACGACGGTGTGATGTGCGTAGGTCTATGTAACGAGGGGGTATATATATAGAGAGAGCCAGTCAGTGTCTAGTGTTTCTGTTGTCCTGGAAGGCAGCAGGTGCAGGAGGCTGAGGGTGGATATCGACTTACCTTTTAAGAGATGACATGCACTCACAGGCCGTCAGAGAGAGAATGTCACTGTCAATGTCGGCCCTGACCCACACCAACTATCAGAAAACCCAAAGTGAAACAAGTTCTCTCCTCCTCTCCTCTGACTGACTGCCTGCCTCAATCATTGCAAACAAAACAGCCTAATCTTCAACTGTGTCAGCATTTTAATGCACCCTGCTGCTGTAGTGTATGTCTATATTAAGACTATACAGGATGCTTTGTTGTGTTACTAAAGGCCCGTTTTTGGATGAGGGAGCGGTTGTATTTTTTAAGTATAGCTATCCTCAATCTTATGTTTGAACTTGCTACACCAGTGCAGGGAGATCAAATTGTTCTTATATTCACTGGTGATTGAGCTGAGGTCATAGCATTGATTGATTTACAAATCAAATCTCTCATGAATGTCAAAATCTTGCTGTTGCTGCATGAATAAAAAATGTTCTGTTCAGAGCAGATTGACATTTCTCATAAATTTGTGAAAACCAATTGATGAAATAACTCTGTCAAGGTAATAACACATTGATAATTAATTGTTCCAACATGCTGGTTGTCAGGGGAATCAGGATCTGTGGCGATGTACTTACAGAATGAGACATTTTATTGAATGTGTCATTTGGAGTATATGTTATTGGGAGTTCAAGTAGGCTACTTGCTGAATGAACTGGGAATATAGATCACTTTATTGATAGTACCTTAGTGGCACAGTTTTTTATTTTTTTATTTTTTTAAGTCTTCAATAACCAACCGCAATTGGATTCACACAATTAGTGACAGTGAAGTCCATGAAATATGGCTTTCTCTCCCGGCAAGGGCAATTAAATTGTCAAATTCATCAATCCTATGGCTGCAGGGCCTGGTAAATAACTGGTATTCACTCACTCTCTTCCCACCATGATAATGTTGAGTATTGTTTATGACAATTTGTCATAGGCAACAATCTAATGCAACTCTAACTAAAGCCAATTTTAATTGCAGTATACTGATAAACTATGCTATCTGCTGCAATTGCCATTGTGTGGCCTCTATAGATAGCAGGCAATAATTTCTAATTCCAGTAAAAAATCACAGAGATACATTTCATTAACCAATAATGTTGCACTGAGCTGGGTGGCTGCACATTGTTTGCTGGACTAAATTCTCCCCTCACATACAGTAGGCTAAGTCAAATCATCCAGTAACTCTGTGGTGATTGAGCATGCTCAAAACACCAACTGTGAGACGCTGTAGCCTTTGATTGTGGAGCCTTGCTTTAAAACACCACAGAGCATCAGCGTATAATTCAATAACGGAATGGCCTGTTCCTTATTAGAGAAAGCTTACCTGGAGAATACAGAGGCAACATATAATGTTTATGGAATAGCCCCGCGTTTAATTAATCTGAACATTTGCTCATAAACCAATTGATAGATCGTGCAATATTTTCCCGTTCCTGGCTCGTCTGTCAGCCCCGGCGGTAGAAATACTGAATAGAGCTCTGCTGGATCTATCCTCGCCCGTCAAGCACAATGTATTCACATCATGTAATCCCACCCGTTAATCTGTTTAAGCGGGGTGGAGGGCTAATTCGCCGGGGCTCTTTATACCAGCGGTACCGGGTAATCTCCTGTCGGATCTGGAGCCAATTAACCGCGGGTCCTATGCTTTATTATATGAGGGTTGGGGAAAATGGCGTTAAAACCTACTTGGGTGAGTTCTGTGCCCATGAAGATGAGGAGAATAAGAGTCAGGAGCTTGCTCGCAGGCTGCATCTCTTGCCTCCGGTGTGTGGACCAGCGGTCTCACATGCAGATCAAGTCCCTTTGCGTCCCCCTGCACAGCAGTCCTTTCCTCTCGGGTCTCTTTCGCGTTGCAAGTCGCTCGATTTTTTTGATTTTTTTTTTTTATCCCTCAGCAACCCACCAGCAGAAAGCGAGAGATCTGTTGTACGGAATCGTCTCTGTGCATATTTATTTCATCTCGGTAGCCTATCTCGGCGCCGCTCTCTTCGGTCTCCGTGCCCCCTCTTTAGTCGTCGCGACGGCTTGTGATGAACATCGGGCTGAGGAGACACAAACACGACCGTATACAAGGCTATAAACCTTCACTCCCGATATTGCCAAAACTTTACCTCCCCGCCTCAAGCTGCCGTATAAGCTCTCGGTGAAAAAATGAGAGTGACGGCGCTGTACATGGTGCTGAAAACGGAAGTTGCATCGCCCAGAGAGGGAGATTTAAATTGCCAGTAGGATACAGAGGAGTGAAGTTGCCCTTTGAAAATGATTCCTTTTTAATATTTTCAACCTATCATAAAAGAAAGCATTTTTTTTCTCTTGCCTAATCAACATGCACTCTTCAGGGGTTAACATTTGTTTTTTTTACTTACAAATGCTTATTTATAATGATTATAATTAAATAAGTCCATTTGATTATGACAAAAAAAAACGTAGGCCTCATAAGTCCTCATGGCCTTATGAAATTATAATATAATTTTTTATTTATTTTTTATCTATTTATGTATAAATCCATAACATTACAGGTATGTGCAAAACGTCACCTATAGCACATCACTTTTTATGGAGAATTTTGTAGTGTGACTGCATTTAACCCATAGTGTGTGTGTGTGTGTGTGTGTGTGTGTGTGTGTGTGTGTGTGTGTTATATCAGGTTAGCTGTGCGCTTTCTTATGCCTTGAGTTATGCAGACTTCTACTTTGATACTTAAGGCTTACTGGGCAGTGTTTCTGTGTGGGCAGTGCAGCACTTGCTCCTTAGAGAATGTCAACAATGGGCTCTTAATTGGGTGGCCACGTAGTTTCGAAGCTCTTCCACTGGTGCCTGCATGTGGCTCCTATCTGAATCACATCACGCGCTAATGGCTCAAAGGCACGTAGGCTCGGACACAACAGCTCTCATTTGGCTCCCTGCATACTGAAGCTGCTGGCTAAATGTCTCAGCTTTTGTTTTGGAGGCATTGAGATGCATAGAGCTATTGCAGTTGATTAGCCTAGGTGCTGCTCTGCTCTCTGTCGGAGGTAATGGCATCAAGACAGGCCCTTCTCCAATGCACTTCCATTTCTCTGCTGGCAGATTTAGTTTAGTCAGATGTATCTGAAAGAGATAATGGTTAAAGCGAGAAGCCTATATCCGTGGTTTAACAGTAGTACAATGTTTTGTTGAAGACGAGAGAGTTAAAGTGCATTACTCACTCTGGCTGCTTAAGGTGCCTCTTATTGTGTTCTCTGTAATACAGTTATATCATCTAAGACTGTCAGTACGGAGCCTCTGCGATGCTTTTGTGCAACAGATATTACCACTTTTATTCCCATTAAACAAGTTCGATGAGTGTGTGTATGTGGGCGCGCGCAAATGCACGTGTTTTTTTTTTTTTTTTTTGTGCGACTTGCAGTGCGAGCAACAGTGCACTCAATGAGGATTTGATTATGGGGCAGGGGAATGAAATCTGTGAGTAATGGAAACGGAATGCTCCATCAAGAGGAGCTGTTGCTGGTTGGCGTGGAGCTCTCCCTGTGTCGTGGTGTGCGGCCCACACGCCGGACAGCGGGAGGCACATCTCACTGGCACTTCGGCCAACATTAGAGTCTGTCTCAAAAGAATGCATTATTAACAGTGGAGCCACGGTGGATGCCACAGAGCATGGCAGACCCTTTAATTCAGTCTGCTGATGTGTTCTATTATTGAGGAGCAAAATGACAATCGAGGATAGGGAAGCCGCCTTGTAAGAGTGTTTGTGTGTGTGTGTCTGTGTGGGCACATGTACACGAGTGTCTGTGAAAATGTTACATTATTAAGAGCAGAGACCCAGCTCCAATAAGACTAATTAGCACACGGCAGTTCCTGGCATACTTTTACCCTCCAGTTGTTTTTTTTTTACAAAATAAACCTCTAATGATGGTGACAGATTTGATTATTCTGTGTGTGCTAGATAGTGTGAAGTGAGGACAAGATAATGTGTGTTCTCACTTCCTACTCTACTGATGCATAGTAGAAGAGGATGATGATGATGATGAGGATGGCAGTAAACATGTGATGAATGGAACTATAATCAAAGATACTGTGTGTCAAAGCAAACTGAAATGATGGAGCACCTCCAGAGAGTTATTTGGTGAAATAGCTGTTCAAACAGGGCAGATCACCATGGGGATGTTTATTTTGTGAGTGTATATTGGAGGCTGCTCACATAAATACCATTCTTGAAGACTCCATGCCTGCCCAGTGAGCACAGTCAATCCATAATACTGGATTGTCTTGTTTGCATGTAGATGTATGTAAAATAATATGTTTTCTGTTAATGGTCTGTGAGGTTACATTGAATAGGTGAGCTTGACTGATCTCTCTCTCTCTCTCTCTCTCTCTCTCTCTCTCTCTCTCTCTCTCTCTCTCTCTCTTTTACCTCTTTTTGTAATTCTAGTATTAACTAAGCAGCTGAGGTATGGTGTAGTTATCAAAGTTTCACAAAAAATGTTGATTAATCTTCCAAAATTTGAGACGAGTCCAGTTTCTTCATTAATTAAATTCTTCACGGAGAGTGAGAGAGTAAGAGAGAGAGAGGGAGAGACTGAGTAAAAGACTTCCAGTTTAAATTTAGGCCCTAATAGAATTTGTGTCTCTCCTCTCCGGCACGCTGCCATTACTCTTCCCATTCATCACTTTCTCCCAGCACTCTCTGCAGAGATGATGCCACAGATAGCTATTAAATATATGTTTCGCACTTCTATTATGTCTCGGAAATGCTCCATTCATTTAGTGTGCTGCAGCCACAGTTCTGGGTGGGTTTGGGCCATGATCCGTTCTGCACTAGCAGGGAGAGCTCCATAAAAAGCTGATTTAGCGGCAGGCCTGGACAGGCCCGAGGACCCAGTCTGTTGATCCTGACTCAGTATTAATGCATTGGCTAATCACTCTATCTGCAGTCAGCCTCCAGACCTCGGGGAGATGAGAAGGAGAAAGTACATGTGTGTTGCACATAGGATGAGGAAGGAAAGAGCAGGGGAGGAGGATGGAGAGACTGAATGGGTAGGAGGAGGGGAGATGGAAGGAGGGCGAGAGAGTGTATGAGAATTGAACTGAAGGGGATGAGGAGAGTGAATGAAAAGGAAGGTTAAAAAGAAGGAGAAAGAAGAGCAAAAGATTATGACAGTATAGCTTTGTAGTTTAGAGTTACAGTTTTTCTTTGGCTGGTGAGGTAGTATTCTTTCTATCTATCTATCTATCTATCTATCTATCTAACTAACTAAATCACAATTAAAATTAAAATGTCAGCTACACAGGTGAGTCATATTAAGTTAAATGCTCATTAGCAGTATATGTGTCCATTTTAAAAGACGTTCGACAATCACCACCTGTCTATGTGAGTTTTCAAAGCAACATGAGGCAACTAACAGAGTTCCAAAGAGCCCAAATAGTCAGTGCCAGAACTGCAGGTGCATCAGTCACCAAAACTGCAAAATAATTTAATGTGGTGACGTGGACGGTACCGAAAATCATGAAAAGATATTCCAAACACAGACAAACTGCATCAGCATAGAGGAGCAGCGGTCGCAAGTCGCAGCTCGCCAACAGGCATAGATGGACATACAGGATAGTTGTTAATCCACAGAATCAAATTAACACCTCTGTGACAGAGTCCCAACAAAAATTGTATGCTGTGAGCTTCATAAAGCTGGTGTTTATGGCAGGGCAAAACATTCGGAAACCGCTTGTGTCCAAGTCCATTGCACAAAGACACATAATCTGGTGTAAGGAGCGCAAAAACTGAACTCCCGAGGAGCAATGTAAAATGTAATATGGTCTGCTAAGTTGTCTTTCAGTCTTTTTTTCAACATTCAGCCAAGTTTATGTTTGCAGAATGCCAAAGGATGCCTATTCAACCCACAATGTCTGCAGCCAGATGTTAAACGTGGCGGTGGATCTGTAATGAAATGGGCAGCCGTCTACTGGGAGTCATTTGGTCTGATGATTGCTCTGCATGGTCGTATAACAGCTGAGGAATATGAGGCCATTTCGCAGGACCAGGTGCAACCTATGGTGCAAACGCCGTTCCCTCATGGCGTTCCCATATTCCGGTGTAATAACGGTGTAAACATATACACATCATAAAACGGCAGGATGAGGACAAACACCTTCGATGGCCTCCCCAGTCACTAGATCTAAACATGATTGAAATCTTTATGGGATTTTGTGGAGCAAAGAGTGTAGCGTAGATTTCTACCTCCTTCATTCTTGAAAGAAATGGAGTCGTTCCTTCTTGAAGAATTGTCCAATATCCCACGACACACAGTGTAGGACTTGTGTGGCAGCCTTCAATCCTCCTGCCTCCTGGCAGGAGGATTGAAGCTTTTCTTAGGGCAAAAGGCGGCCCTTCTCCTTATTAGATATTTGATATGCATATATTGTTAGGCGTTTCCATTATTTTGTCCATGCCCTGAATCTATCTCTCGTACAATCGCAGGTATTTAGGGAGATGATGGAGATGTTTATGTGCGTTGATGGCTCTATGGGTGGTGTTTGCTGCTGTGAGTGTTGCTGAACCCACATGGTTTGTTATGGTAAACAGAGTCAACTCTAGGCCCTAGGGTGGAGAAGCCCACAGGCCAGCCCTCAGGCCCTGCCTTTAATCCACTCACTAAGCACTGTGATTTGACTAATGCAGGCATTTACAACAACAGCACAAAATCCTGAATTGACACGCATTATGCATCCCACGCGCACACACACACACACACACACACACACACACACACACACTCTGCCATCATTGCACCCATTCCAAAAAAGATCCAGACACATTCAGAAAACAAAAGAAAAACCGTAGATGCAAACTCTCACACACACTTGCTCTTTAATTTAGAACTTCCAGTCTGATAACATATGTTCTGTTCACAAACTCACTGTCAAACATCTTAACAGCTGAGTGTGTGTATGCAGGGGCGCCGCTAGCAAGCTTGGGCCCCCTGATAAAAGTACATTTTAAACAAATGTGCAACATGATAATATTAATTAAAACTGACACAATAAATATTTACAATCTCTGGTACGTTACACCCATCCCCCACACCCCCACCCCTATGGCGCCCTTGTCTGTATGGGCTTAAAGTGTCTATAATAGCCGATTTGTTTTCTAGTGTGTCCTTTCAGGCCTGTAAGTTATCTGAATCCCATTAGCTTCTTCAACCCTCTATTAAACCTAAAGTTCCTGTATTTCTCCCTCCATCTCCTTGATTATCCATTCCATTTATTTCTTTATTCCCTGCACTCAACGCCTCTGCTCCCAGTCATTATCTTCCCCAGTCAGACGGTGCGGTCTTTCTCTCTACTGTGTCTACTGTACATGCATGCTTTGTTTGTCTTTGGGTTGCCATGTTTCTGTGTCCCTGAATAGGCTGAATGTGTTGTTCATGTATGGAGTAGCTGGAGGGGTTATGTCAGTGAATGACTATATCAGTGTGTGTGTGTGTGTGTGTGTGCTTGCCTGCATGCATGTGTGTGTGTTTGTATCTTACACTGCCAGGACCTAGCATTGTTCGTAGCCAGGGGACCTCTCTCCCATACAGATCACTGAATCATCATCCAGCTCTATACAAAATTGATGACCAGAGGTTATGTAGGTCAGGCCAGAATGATGCGGGGGACATACATAGAGGGAAATCGACAGATGGAGAGAGAAAGAGAGGGGCAAACCAGACTGGAAGAGGTAGTGGATAAACAGAAAATAGACGAGAGAAATGCAGGGGGAGATGGAATGATGAGTGAGCAAGAAGAGACAGGGGGAGGGGAAAGAGCAAGAGAGAAGGAGGAGACAGAATATGCTTATGGTCATGCTTGATGTTGGTGTTTCTGTCATGTGGTACCATGTTTGCTCATCACACACAGCATCGCTGCCTGGCTGTTGTATTTGTGTCAGAGCTAATTACAGAGCTGTGCCTGTGGTTGAGGACAGAGCTGCTTCTCACCTATGGGCTTTCCACCCTACTGGGTTGCCAGATTTGGGCACGTCTTGATTACGCTGTACTCGCTCTGAGCAGCGCCTCGCTCTCTGCATGTCCTCAAGCAAAATGGGCTGCTGGGCCTCAGATTTCTTGATTGTGTCTGCCTTGACGGTCAACACATAGTGCATTTTTGTGTTTATTTATGTTGGGTTTAGCTGTTAAACTATGTGCATTCTGTTACATCATTTGCCAAGTTTATCATAGAAGACTAATGCAAGTTGCGGATCCACTTTTCTCTAACAAGAGCTAAGAGTCAAAGTAAATCTCTGTTATTGATTTTTATATGTATTCTGCAGTTGCTTTAAATGTCATTGCTAGTTATTTGGCAGTCACAGATAATAGCTTGTAAACTTCACGACTAACTTGTACATATAGCCCTAATATATCCTCAACAATATAGGTGCTTGTCTCCTTTCTATAACCTACATCAACCCACAAGATTGTTTGTCTTCTCTGAGCAATTCATTTTTTATCTCACTTGTTATTAAGGGTCTGGGATTGGTTTCGCAAGAGTGTGAAACCGTTTCATACATAAATTGTTCAATTACACACGCTGAGATGGATTGGTTGAACAGCACACACAAGGAAATGAACACAAGATGAGTAGATAAGACAAGTGACTTAGTATTCAAAGTTGGTCCAGGGAAACTTTGCCAAGCTGCTTCCAATGATTTATGAGGGTGAATGTGTGTGATTTGTTCTCGGGAGCAAAACTGCCTCCTCAGTTTAATAGTGATTTGAATGCCGCTCAGGATTCCTACATGAACATTACACCAACACTGTTGAGTTCAGTTAAACACTGTTTCAAAGCCCATCAAAGGGAGCATTCAGTTTATACTGATATATTTGCTACTCTGAGACATCACAGTGTGAGTGTTCTAACTTCAAAGTGGCAACTGAAAGAACCATTGGCTTGAACACTAGGGTGCCGCAGAAACCAAGAAAAATACCTCTGTGCAAAATAATACAGCCCGCAACCAGACACAAGTATTGAACATTCGCCATGTGCTGTCTTTCTCACATCCAAAAGGTACATACAAGGTCTGCCTTTCATCTGTAGTCTGCCCTTGCTCCCATGTGCAGGGTGTACATGAGAGATGTTGTTGAATTGTAATCAGCTAATAGAATGAATGAAATGAATCAAGCATAATATATTATGCAATTCTGGCTCTTCATAGAGTACATCTTCTTACTCATCTTTCAGTTCCAGTTCAAAAAACCCTGGTATTTCCCGTCTCTTTATCTCTCTGTTTCCCTCCTGTGTCATAGTTCTCATCTCTCCGTGCTTTATCTGGAGGGTGGCCAGACGGGGGAATTCATCATCCTAATACACCGTGTATAAGCACTTGTTAAAAACCCCACACTGCATTTTTTCGATATTCATTATGGTTGTAATATTTCTGCTTTGGTTGCCATAGGCACCTTCTGCAGCCGGTCAAAGAGCATCACTGAGAAGCATGAAATCAAGCAGTATCTGGTGGAACTCCAAGATATATGGAGATGGCTGTTCAGGAATACTGTTTTGGCTAGGGGGGAAAGATCCAACACACACACGCACACACACGCACACACACACACACACACGCCTGCACACACACATGCACCTACCATGTCTAAAGGGAATTACTTAAGAATAATTTTCCATCTTGCAAGCATTTCAAAAATGTATGCACTCATACAACTAAATCAATTTCCAGTAAAATTGCTCCACTTGTCAAGCTAGTATGAGCGACATGTACAGGACTGCAGTACGTTCACAAGCACATATTTACACACTGTCAGACACAGTCACACTGTAAACAAATCATTTCTTCGAGGAACTGTATGTCCCTTCTGCCGCGCTTGACGAACATGCATGCAAATGTCGATGTGGACCAAATCCTAATTACACATATTACACCACATCATTCATTTTTTACTAGGCCACATACATGTTCACCCTTCACACACATGCAGACACACTTATGTACACAAATCGCAATGCACAATACACACACTAGATGCACACGCACACACACACACACACACACACACACACACATAGAAAGCCAACCGCTAGCTTATCTAAATGTAATTCCCACTGACTTGTTGTTTATCTTCTTTGCGCCACACACAAACAGAAACACACCTACATACATTAAAAATGAAATGACTTTGCCTGGCTCTATGGATGATAATGATGCTGTTTCACTGTTTGCTTTGTCGATGCCCGAGGCAATGCGGACCGCTGCGTTTGTGTGAGCACCATTAAAGCCAAGTAAATGTCATTCAGAAGGACAAAACACCCTGGATACCAAATAGCTGCCTGACTGCCTATTTGTTTAAAAATGCATTCAAAATATAATCAGAAAACAGTGCTATGTCCAAGGTCCTGTGTGAACCCTCTGATGAGACTTTAACCTTTTAACCTTTGGGAGTAGCCTCATCTTCCTCTGCAATGTGTCTGAAATATATATATTGATTTGAGGCGGCTTTGTTTAGTTCAATTTCTTATCTGAATTGCATGTTTCCGAAACTATGGTTTGGTAATGATTGGTACGCAAAATGAGTCACAGGCTTTCTTTCCGTTGGTTCCCCCCAGACAAAAAAACTCATTTGTTTTCATTATAATGAATCCTAGGTTGAGACTAAAATTAGATTTCCAAGACACAAACACTTCAAGATCCCCAGCCACATCCTATCCACAGGATTATATACCCGCATCGCTCTCACAATTTGCATTGCATCCTTGGGGCCCTTCACTCCTGCTCTGTGGATATGTACAGCATTGCTCCACTCTGACCAAGCACAATCTCAACAAACAATTCCATTAACGTATGAGCAGTGGGCAACAATGAGAAGCTATTACTGGAATCCGAGAACCGACTGCAGTTATGAGCTTTCCATTTAGGGTGGTACCTGCACTGAGTAAGGACCTATGGCTTTATGAAAGGAATGGCTGAGTCCCTGCCAGCCAGTCCATCATGCAGCCCACGGATTAAAGTTGATCACATGTGTCCAAAGACTCATGATGATTATAAGGGCAAAATCAATAGGAGCCCAGTCTCTCAGCTCTCTCTGTCCTTTAACAGTGGGCCCCTGCAGGGGGGAGATCAATGGCCACACCAGAGGCAGATGCATGATCCAATTACACCTGTGTAGCAGCAAGCATCCATCTCGCTAGTTGGCATGCACACAGTAGCATGCAGTCCCCCATGAAAACTTGCACAAACACACAAACACTATGAGAGAGAGAGAGAGAGAGAGAGAGAGAGAGAGAGAGAGAGAGAGAGACGTACACAAGCATAGTGAGTGCAGTGTTCCAATACACTTCATACACCATCAGTGTCACCCACCCCTGTAGGCTACAGTTTACATACAACAGACAGACAGGCATCCTGCCTAAATATTCACAAAAATAGCATACTAGCTAAAAAACTAATCATCCATACTTGCAAACATGGTTGCTGTTATTCCATAACAATTTATGTTGTTAACTCTCCTTGAAACCACAACACACCAATGTTTTCATTTACATGGAAGCCAGAAGATGTATTAGCTTCAATGTGTACCTGTTAATAATTTATGTGACACTTTCTCATCTTCCCTCTGTCACATCTGTCATCGGAACTGCATCCAACTGCAGTGAAGCTATTTTTATAGTCTCTCATAGATATTCAATTTATATTTTCAGCGCTAAATGAAACAACATGGGGATTGGAAAATATGTATTTGTTGCCGGGGAAGGATGGAGAACCATTTGCATCCTTTATTTATTTTTTGGATAAACTTTTTGTGTGAAGCTTGTAAAATCCTTGTACATTTTTGTTCTGTTTGAATGCAGAAAAGGTGGTCTTTGTTGATAAGGATGTGTTGATTGGATTTATGAACACAACATTTTTCATGTTCTGTGTGCAGCTCCTACCTTCTAATATCTTACACCTGGTTAATCACCTGGTACCACTGCGATTAGCTGAATTAATTGCGCAGAGCTTCTCAGCTTCTCATTATACCAGTAGGACATATTTGTTCAACACATGAAAGCATACAGGGTATAGGAAGTTAATACAGCATGAATATAGCATGCCAGCAGATGTACTGTCCTCTAGGTTGGAGCGTCAAACAGTTACGATCTCGCTATAAAGTCGCCGCCTCTATTATTTCAGGAGGCTGCACAGAGTAAATCAACATCACCCTACAGATTTTCCTTCTGACAAGATATATTCTTTCATTTTAAGGGGGGGAAGTGGTGGGCCTCTGACTGACATCTCCATATATCAGTGCTGTCTGTGAGCAGAGTGTCTGTCTGTGCCAGATTTGTGGTGACAGATCCGCATCATGTGAGGATGTGTCGATGTGCAGCTGGCAGGACACAGATGGATGTCTTTAATATGTATTGATCCAACTGGACACTGGGAGATAGTGTCTCCTCAGAAACCTCAGTTATGTAATTCTCCTAACACCAGTTGCCTTTTGCATGCGATTGGACTGTGCCATTATTTCGATGTTTATGATAGCATTCCTAGAGAACCACAATATATGCCTCCCTCCTCTTCAGGCAGCGCAACACAGATTTAGACTGTACAGTTTTGATGTACACACAGTCTGGTTCTAGCTTGATGCCTAAACCCTGTAAAATTATTCAAATCCCTGCAACAGTTCTCTGAATGAATCTGACACTGCATACTTAGCTTCCCAACTTCTCCAAATTGGCAGGGGAGGTAAATTGTCAGTGTGATGGTGAGCAGGCTGGGCATTGTAGGCTGCTCATTTTGAAATAGAATTTATAATGTAATTTGAACAAGCTTCTGCAGGCCTCAATGGGATTCCTTTCGGTGTTTGATTTAGTTGCAATGGTCTCAGAAAAGATATTGTGTTTGCAAATGAATTTGAGCCCTAATGCAGAACGGAGATTCCATCCAAACATCATTAGGTCAAAATTTCCCCCATCTATTCTACACTAAGCCAAACAGCAGCTATGAATGAATAATTTGCATGACATTGGGCATCATTAAAAACCTTTACGAATCTTTAGACAGTGAGACTGCTGCCTCTTTTTTTGTTGAAGATACAAAAATTGTCTTTCCCTCAAACTATGAAAGCAAGAGAGAAGTTGCAATAAATTCTTTCACAATCAAGATTACTTTTTTTTCTCTTCAAAGTTGTAATTTCAATCTGTGAATAACTAATTAAATACTCATCTAATAGTGATACCCATTGCACACGTACACAAACACACACACATACACACACACACACACACACCTACACACACACACACACACACACACACACACACACACAAAAGCACAATCTATATATTACAGTGGGAAAACAATCTATACAGTCAACAAGTATATAGACAAAGGCTCTCCTTTTATGTATATGTATTTGCATCTCATCTATAAACACAAAAACAGCAGGGGTTACTTCTCGCAAAATATTCTATATTCACACGTTTTTCATCTCCTATTTCACAGTGTCAGAGCAGTATACACTTGCACACACACACACACACACACACACACGCACGCACACGCACACAAAGAGACAGAGAGAGAGAAATACAAAAAAGTCAATCCCTTTCCTTAAGTCAGACAACAGGGTGTTTGGTGAGATAGTCAAGGACGAGCAGAGGGAAGATGAGGATTTGCCTGAAGAAAAAGTGGACAGGCTCCTCTTACCCTCAGGGCAGCTTTAGCTCCCCTCTCCACTGTGCTGGTGATGATGCAGCTGGCAGCTGGTAGTCTAGGAATCCACCTTCCTCTGCAGGAGGAGAGCTGTCTTCTTTAAGCTGTATGGTCTGGCGGTGCTGCTCTCAGGTGGCTAATGCAGCAGGTTTCACACCACATACACTAATGCTGCCGGGGAGATTAATTGAGACATTGCTTGTAAAAAAAACAAAAACAAACAAACACTGCTATAAAATGTACACAGTTATTGTCATACACAGATAATCACATATGAAACATAAGGTTCTCACAAACATTTAATCATAATCTTTAACTGTATGCCAGGCATCTGTTCACACTATTGTGCGCTTTAACCATCTATTCGCTATTCCAGCTGTCAAAGATGTCTCTCTCTCTCTCTCTCTCTCTCTCTCTCTCTCTCTCTCTCCATCCTCCAATGTGTGTGTGAGATTGAGCTGTTGTACCTGCAGTCTGTTGAGCTCTAGTTCTGTGTATCAGTACAGGCTGATGAAAGACATTACTCCGACACCACCACCCACTGGGCCTGTCTGGCTTTCTCACTGACTCAGCAGCTCCATCATCAACAACAAAAATAATAAACAAATGGTGATGTGTGTTAGTGTAGGGTGGGAGATGGGGGGGGGGAGAAAAGGATAAAGACACTAATAATACAGCTACACCAAATCTGTTTCGTCTTATCTGCTGTATAAAACTTTTCCACACCTGCCACTGTATACAATATGTCATGTCTGATCCCCTGTCATCCTGCGCTTATTGGCCGGATCTTTTTGTTTTTTTGCTACAGTCCATAAGGCATAAAAGTCAGTGGGAGTGCTTTCACGGTGAAAAGCACTGAGCCAATTAGAGATCGCTTACTTCATCGCTCTCTAAAACTTTTATAACCCTTGTCACTGGGCATTGGCCGGGGTTGAAGAGGATTTGTCAATTGTCCAGAAGTCAATGTGCTTCATTTTGCCCCGTGGAGAGAGTGGACGCATGCTTAGAAAGGTACTAAAATAAAACCCCAAAGCCTTCTCTAGACCATCTACTATCCCCAGTCTATTCTCTGGGCTCAACAAAATGCCTTCACAGCATCAGCAGCTTAACGTATAAAACGTAACTCCCATTTTGAAATATAGCTTTCATGCTTTGTCAGGTCACAAAAATGTGAGTCATTTTAACTCGGCTGTTTCTCTCCTAATTTAAAACATCTCCAATCTCTCCGCTCCATTTATATGTGGCAATTTCCATCCTAATTAGGTTAAAGTCGCAAATGTTCAAAAGCGGCTAAAGCCAGACTTTACTGCGTGTGTGTGTTCTCATCCTGTCTCTCCTTGCAATGTCCTTTTCTCTCCCCTCGCTCCTCTAACCTTATGGTGCAGGCTTATTACACCATCATTAGCCAATAATCAGTGATTCTTGCTGTAGCCCCTGACACATACAAATACCTAACTCAGCCAGGAGAGAGGAAAGGAGATCAGCGATGTCCAAGCATACAGGGAAAGAATGAAAAGCAGCAGAAAATCACAGTGAATGATGGAACACAAAAGAGGAGTGAAAGAAAATTGGTGCTTGGTGTAAAAAAAGAAAAGAAAAGAAGGAGAATCAAACAGATAGGAAAAGTAAACAGAAAATCAGGGGGGAAACAGGGGCAGAATATTCAGTGGCAGACGAGAGGGGGGATTTAAAGGCAGCAGAGAAATAGATGTTCACGGAAAGACAGAATAGGAGAGGCAGAGAGGAGGAGAGATGGAGTGACTGTGCAAAGATAATGAGGAGGAGAGGTGAGTGACAGGAGTAGATAGTGTCACTGGGAGCATCTCTCCCCTTCTCTCTCTCTCTCTCTCTCTCTCTCTCTACCTTTCTCCCACCCTCGCAAACACACTGACAGACACAAACACACACATATACAGATGAAGCCACCTTTGTGCCGGAGCCAGAATACAGAGACAATGAAGAAATCAAGATGGAAGAGGGGTGTGGATGAAAAGATAAACAGTCTTCTCCTCATTACCAGGTTTATACAATAATAACAATTGTCTAACTCGAGGTTAAATTTTGCCTTAAAATAATAGGAAAACACATTTAATTTCTCTCTCTCTCTCTCTCTCTCTCTCTCTCTCTCTCTCTCTCTCTCTACAGGGGTGGGTGACACTGATGGTGTATGAAGTGTATTGGAACACTGCACTCACTATGCTTGTGTACGTCTCTCTCTCTCTCTCTCTCTCTCTCTCTCTCTCTCTCTCTCTCTCTGTCTTTCTCCCTTCATCTCAGCCCTAAACTCCCAGAACTTAACTCACAAATCCACACAATAAACAAACCCAGTGGGTGTCTGGCACTGTCTCTCCTCATTCTTCCCTGTTTTGCTGTTTTTCCTTGGTCTAAGTCAGCATCTCTAATTAGAAGGGGGATTAGATGGTGAGGATAATGTGTGTTATCACCAGCTTCTGTCTGCCCGGGCTTTTATTAGCTCTGCTCATCATCCTGGATCATCGAAGAGTGGGGAGACAGATCAAAGTATTGATGGATTAACACTGCCCCTGAGAAACCACGGAGCTTAAGCAGTGTGCGGCTAATGCCACCGCGCAAATTTGGCCGTGATATGAAGAGCCATTATGCTTCTCATTCTAACCAGCTTTGGGACATCGGCAGCATGGACACCAGTGCGGCTGATCGCTGCGGTATGATCAATCAGAAGTCTTGTGGCTTCTGGGTGTAGGAGGATTTGGAACATGGTGGGCAAGTGTGCTTGCCACTGAATTGAAAAGCGTTTATCACTTCTCCATATCATGAGGCAAATGGCCTGTGGACAGGACCTGTGACTCACTGCTGGTACCGCGACTAGCCCCTGACAACTGCTTTGGCAGCGTCTGACGATCCAAAGGGAGATGGGTGTCTGCTCAGTCACAGGTTTCGCAGAGAGACTTTAATCCTGGTGAAACATTGGGTTTCTTGGCCCCACGCCTAAGGGAACACTGGGATATGGATATGTGTGCGTGCGTGTGGTGTTTGCAGCTTCTCCCTCGTTCTCTCTCTCTCTTTATCTCCATCGCTCGCTCTCTCTTGCTCTCTCTGTCCTTGTGTGTGCATGCTTGTGCCACGATGCCGCAATTCTGCCATCTGTCCAAGCTGAGAATCAGGTGTTGGACGCTTTGTGGCTTGGCTTCCAGCTAATTCCATGGTCCCCAGCCTTACTCTCTCTAAGGCCAGTTTATGCCTAAACAAGACCAATTCTAATGACAAGGATATTGGCACTGGCCTTTACAGGTCCAATTTGCATCCTGGAATGGAGGAATGTGTCAGAATGATGTTGCTAACATCATTGCAAACATCTACTATTACTCATAGATGTACTGGGCAAAATTCAAAATTCAACCAACCCAGAACTGAAGGACTCCTTTGTATTCTTTTGTTATTGTATCTGTATTCTCATTCTTATTGTATATATTTTCTCAAAAACAAGAGAAAGAAAAATTGAAAGCGCTAGAAATTCAAGTGAGACGGTGCACAGTGATGAGTGAGACAGCTGTTCACCTATTAAATAATTAACACAATCATACCAGTGTTAAGCAGTGATGATAAAGGCTGGTTGCGCTATTAAAAAGATGATGAGCACCTTGGTGCCAAATGGGACTCTGTCTTTCTATTTTTTACTCTGTGTCCTAGCCCATCCCGCATTTGGGTACTCACAGTGTTAGCATCGCAGCTGTTTCTCTTTCATGGCATTATTAATAATGCATTGAGTCAGAGCGCAGTGTGGCCACACTATAAAAATCTATTTTTATGTCTTTTCAGAGCAAAGCAAAGACACCGATTTGTCTTTTGTGCTCGCGGCAAAAATGGCGACCATAGTTCTCGGCTCCTACATTCTGTCTGCCCAGTGATGCTGCTCTCACAGGAGTACAAGAGATGATAAATAACCTTCAGTAGTGCAGGACACACAGACAGATGCAGGCAGAATACCAACAGACACTGGCAACAATGTGAGGATAGCCAGGCCTTTTTACAAGCCATTCACTCAAAGCTTATCTTCATACAACCCCAATGCAGAATCGTAGTTCTGCCAGTTAATTAGCATTGTACTGAGTTACTGCCACCTACGTATAAGACTCTGTTAAGGTTTATGGCTCCTGCAGCCAGTAGACATGTGGCATGTTGCACAGCTAGGCAGCTCCTGCTGCGTTCATTGCTCTCGGTAATGAATAATACCTCACCTCTCTCCGCCGATCTGCGGTAATAAATGAAATCACATGGCCTATTCTCATTCCCTCTAGATCCAATTTCCTCAGTGTGTAACCCCAGGGTATCTGACTGCTGTACAACTAATTCCCACAGTCCTGTGCAAATCACTTCAGTCCTCCGTCCTCCCATTGACTTTGGCGTTAATGCTCGGGCGTCGGCACAATGCATCAGGCACTGTGGACATCACCCAGGAGAAGGGGAAGAGGAGGAAAGAGAGAGAGAGAACGAGGGAAGGAGATGTATGGAAGAAAAAGTATGGGAAATGAAATGTGTCAACAAAAACAGAGATTGTTGATGGACATGCCTATTTCCAGATTCATGCATGAATTGCAGAACAGTCTTGGCCTGCAGTGATTGCTATGCACGAGATATAAAGCAGAGAATCACCACTTTATCTTTGTTGTCTGAGTGAGACGGCTTGTGCACAAGCAATCGCACATACAGACACACACGCGTGCACACACACACGCATGCAGAGAGTAATACATTCAATACAACATTGGGCAATACATTCAATTGCTGACCATATTTTACAGTAGATCTCTAGCCTCGCTATAAAGATGGATCAGAAAGTTTTGGATTAATGACTTTTTGACTGCTGAATTCTGCAATTCCCCCAACTTTCAACTCCCATACTCTTTTGATAGGTGATGCTGCAGAGCTGATGCTGAGGATGGAGTCTCCTCATGATGGACTGCTGGGTTGTCTGAGAGCCCACCGTTAAAGTTTCTCATGGTCATGGCCTTCACTCTCAGAGCTCAAACTGGGTTTAATTCCATCCTGTCAGCAGTTCCACCACACCGAGGGCTGTAGCTCCCAGCAACTGCAGAAGACGTGGATCCCATAATGATCCCCTGACTGCTGCAGGGCTTTGCTCTCATCAAAGCTAATACAGAATCGCCCCACTGAAGATGGACACAGAGTGCAGAGAAAGGCTGACAGCTGTAATTGAACACAATGCCAAACTAGATATCCAGACTGTTTGTTAGAACCAACCAACAATTCTCCGACGGGGTGAATCCTGCAAATTGGGATTTGGTGTTTGTTTAGTGAGGCGTGGAGTTGTAATTTTCTTTCAGGCATCTGGGTACAGGTTAACATTTTGTCCCCAAGTTTTCCTCCTAACTGGGCCACAGTGTAATTAGTATTCATGCCAGGCGGTCTGCTTTGTTATTTGGTCCTCAGAGGCCCTGCATCTCATTCCACTGCTTCTGGAAAATTCTAATTCACACTGCATCCCCCATATAATTGTCTTTTGGCCCAACCTGCCCCTTTGTAGGCAATCAGTTCCCATAATGGACCTAGGTAACATATTATCTACTTCACATGGCATCGCCATTAAGTATGCAGTAGGATCGTGTTTGTGTTTGGAAGCGGTTAGTAAGATATCACACTGAGTTTTCAGCTGTCAGTACTGTTTCCGCATACGACTTTAGTTGCCAACTGCACACCTGTGCTTGGCACTCGGCAACAGCTACATGTTGGACAGGCACGGCTGCACCCTTCTCCAAAAAAACCCGCCTGAATTGAACAGCCAGTGACAACAACAAATGGTAAGGAGGGGTGAAGAGGCATGCTGAAATGTCTGGGTTTCGGTGACAGCCTGCCACTTCATGAGAAATGAGTAGCTGACTGGATTCCTAATTTAATGTTCAGTGCTGTAATTAGTTAAGGAAAAGCATATGCTCAAGAGACATTTTTCCCCTCTATCCCATAAAGAAGTTACACTCCAGTAAGAGGAGAGTGGGAACAGAGTGAAGATGTGTGAGCGTGTGTGTGTGTGTGTGTGTGTGTGTGCGTGTGTGTGTGTGTGTTCGTGCATGCGTTCATGTGTGTGTGGGTGGGTGCATTTGTGCGTGTGTGCGTGCATGTGTGTGTTTGATATAGGGAAAAAAGAAAAAAAGGGGAAGGGAGAGAAATCCATCTTCTTGATTGATCATTTATGGTATTCATTTATTCACTTACTTTGAAAAATGGGGATATGCATGTGTGTGAGCAAGAGAGAGAGAAGGAGAGAAAGAGAAAGTGAGAGAAAGTCGGTTGTTTGTAAAGTAGACATACCTTAATTAATAGAGCAGAATTAAAAGGACTGCAGATTGATTTAAGTGCAGGAGATTGGACTGAAAGAGGACTGGAACTGGAATGGAAGATTGTTTTTTTTATTTATTTCCAATCAATTTAGTGCAATGGAGACCATTAATGATCCTTGAGTCTGACTGTGCCAAGGTGCTTTTGTCTTATTTCCCCCTATTCGGCAGGTTGATATCCAAAGCTAGGATCTGACAGTTAAAGGAAGAATCCACCCTAAAACAGCTTAAAATAAAGAAATAAATTGCATTTCTGGGCCCATTTTTGTTGTTTGGTGGTGTATTTTTCTGGCCAAATGTAGATAATATGACGTCACATCAAGAACACACAGCAGAACATCCATCGTAGAGAGAGAGAGGAATCCATTGTAAAAGTAGAATACGTAAAAGCGTAAAAGAGATACTCATTTCTACACTGACAGTATAGACCAGAATGCAATGCAGCCACAAGATGGGGCAGAGTAAGGGGCATGGCCGCAATCATAGACACGCACAAATGTTCAGGAACTAGTTGGCAAACTGGCTACATTTATATGCTCATATGCCCACTTTTGATTGAAAGCCACAAGTTCAGGCCCGTTCTCTGGGGGTGATCCTACATTTCCCACAAGAAAGTGGGAAATGTAGGAAATCACCAACTGAAGTAGAAGGTGACGAGACAGGTTGAGGGAAAGTGGGTACACCTTAAGTGAATTAGTAAACCTCATCACAAAATAAATGCATCGAACATCACAAATTGATGATATCTGACAGTGTAAGAGTATCTGAGGGTGGATTTTGTTTTAAAAGTTAATGCTTTTTGATGCCTGCCTGGCAGCCAGGTAATGAATGTGTTAAGTCTGAATTATATAGTAGGGATCCATTGAAGATGTATCACTCAAGTTTATTTGATCTGGCTGTTTTTGATTATGAAACATCTTCATTGTAGTTGTAACATTGTGCGCTTGGCATTTCCTAATCCAGCTGTCATTTTCGCTAACGATTAATGACACCTTGTCAAGGCGAAAGTAAGGTGAAGTCAGCCATTAAACAGAATCCGTTTGATCGAATCAACGGTGATCTGAGTTGTGCTGCCGAGGCAGAAAGATTGTCAGCGCTCCAATACCATTCACTGCTTATTCTTTATTTTAAACATAGAGTTTAGACCAGTGTGTTGCTACACAGAACACCATTACATCCCCAAATTAAATTATGTTTTTTAACACTGTAGATTGACTCTTTTGCACATTCTGAGAGAGGGCAAGGAAGGTCAGAGTAAAGGTGAAAGACAGAGAGAGAGAGAGAGAGAGAGAGAGAGCGAGAGAGCGAGAGAGAGAGAGAGAGAGAGAGAGTGAGAGTGAGAGAGCGAGAGAGAGAGAGAGAGAGAGAGAAAGGGATCGAAAGAGAGAGACGAAAACCAGTAGTGACAGATATGGGAGATGGAGGATAGTTGAGGGAAAGAAGTTGATACAGCTCCTGGACTTTCTATAGATAAAGTGTGTGTGTGTGTACCTCCATGTATGTGTGTGCATGCTTATTTGTGTGTGTGTGTGTGTGTGTGTGTGTGTGTGTGTCTGTAGGCACTGGAGGGTTAGCAGTCTGGGTTGCTGCTGGTACCAGGAGAGAGGAGTGATGACAGCAGTGAGCAGTGTCAATTTACTACCATTAGATAAATTATTCTCCCCATCAGTCTGGCTCTAGACAGGGAGCAGGAAGGGCTTGACAAGGACTAGTCCATCCGTCCAGCCTCGCCCATCCTCAGCCTCTCAGCGCCCCACAGATGTCATCCTTCCTAAAGACATCTCTCGTACACCCAAAACACAAGAACAGTGATTTTTACTTATTACTCTACTTACCCAAAGTAATGTCAGCAAAGATAATCTGATGCCTTCATTTGGCTTCTTTTAGAGTCCTTCCACAGGGATACAATCTGAAGTGTTATGGAGATAATACGATTTTCCTGAAAGGATTTTTCAATAAATAATTTTGCCTGCTTGTGATTATTGATAAAGAGTGCATGAAAAAAACTGAACACTGGTGGCAAATGCACATTCCAGGGATTCCAAGGACAGATAATGTTGAAGATTGACTGCAATCATATTGAGGTAATTGTGCTTAAACTATAAATACTGTTATATTAGTATTTCATTTTAAACAGTCGATTGGCATATCTCTATTTGACTCAAAAGCTATGAAATTGGATTAGGCACAATATATACTGAACAAAAATATAAACGCAACACTTTTGGTTTTGCTCCCATTTTTCATGAGTTGAAATAAAAGATCTAAGACTTTTTCTATGCACACAAAAGGCTTATTTCTCTCAAATTTTGTTCACAAATTTATTTAAATCCGTGTTAGTGAGCACTTCTCCTTTGCCAAGATAATCCAGCCACCTGACAGGTGTGGCATATCAAGATGCTGATTAACCCTCATCCTACCAACATATTTAACATACAAGGACTACCGACTGGGGTCCCTGGGGACCCCAAGAATAAACTACTGTAAGAAACAACCATCATAGCAAAATGTTAACTTATTTCTTCTCAGAACATTATTAGTTATGTAATTAATGTCATCTGAAAAGAAAAAAAAACAGATTATTATTATTTTAGGAAAGTTACAGTTAATTTGCATATTGTGTAAAATGAAAATATATACTTTTCTTTAATACAAATTGCAGCTTTTATCCCAAGTACAATCCACATTAGTACTTAAAAGCTTATTTACCATCCTTTGATTCTGGTATCATTTAGTTTTCAGTAATTTCAAGTAAACATTATTTGTGTTATATTTATATGGTGAAACCAACCAGGGTCATTTTGACCCCAATATAAAATAACTGAAATAAACCCACAGTCATTCAAACTTCAACACTTTTTAATTTTATTTGTCTTTCAATACAAAAGTAGATAGAGACCTTGGTCTCAGTATGACCCCCTGTCAAAATAAAGGTTGAATAAATGCAATTCAAATTTAGATTTTTCAATTTGTACATAATGTAAAATGAATGGTGTTTATTATATTGTATTTAGGGTCGTCGACAGAGCACATGAGGAAATCTGTGTCTGCTGCATCTGTGTCTGTCTCCTTCAAAATGACTGACAGAGTACCCCCCCCGCCCCCCCGATAGTGTGTGATACTTTAAATTAGGACCCATGGCAAACATGAACTCAATAAATAGTTCCATCTATTAAAACTGCATAGGCGGAATTGGGTGCTTTTGACTGGGGTCCCCCAGGACCCCAATACATTGGTATTTTTAAAAAGCACTAATTAAAACAGAAACATACAAAGGCATTTATTCTTCTTCCAAAAGTGTTGTGTTTATATTTTTGCTCAGTGTAGGTAAAAACAGGTAGTTATTATGCCTATGGTTAGAAAAAACACTGAATGTCATAAGCGATATAACCTCATGTGATAGTCTTATCTCACAGGATTGGTTGGTGATACCTGTGTCTTCTGAAGAGTCTTCTGCGCTGTCCTGACCTGGTTTGAGCCAGACTCTCCTTGGCATCGCTGTAGCACTGTCTCCACTAGATGTTTAATCAGAGGAAGCTTTTGACCTGCTGGTAAGGTGTTGACGTTGAGATGACAGTGATGAATTACCTCCACCGGCTCTGACCTCAGGTGGGACATGCACACTCTCATAATTTCATCTCCTCCTTTTCTACTTATATCTTTTTTGGCAGGATGCATGGGAGGTGGATGATTTCAGGTTACTCCAATCGATAGAAAATCAAGTTTGGGCAGGTTATTTCCCTGGCATTTGTCAAAACTTAAAAGCGGAAAAAGTGAAAGTTGTCACACTCCAAAATAATTCCCCATAGCCAAAATACAAGAAGATGAGCAAAAATAGCACATTGAGGTGACTGGAAACACATCAAAACACATACACACACATTCACATACACGCAAACACATGTACCAGCAGCAATCCTGACTGCCAGCCCTCCAGTGCCTACAGAGAAACATACACACATACGCACACGCACACACACTCTTGACAAAACCTGCACTGAAGAAATAGGATTACAAATCAGTTCAATTGCTGTGTGGATGACACATACTGAAATATCAGTAGTAGAAGGGAATGTGGTCAAGGCGAGTCCAAGGAGCCGACCAGGTGCTTCTGCTGGCCATGAGGACAAGGTCTCCCCCTGCAGAGAAGAGCCTCGAGCTTCTCCTGCCATTCATCGTGATAAATGAAGCTACACATTTGCATTCAGCATTTGCATGTGTGGGTGTGCATATATGGATCATTCTTGTATGCCAATGCGTGCATATGTTTGCGGGGTCGCATCTGCATGTGAATATGACCAAGCCCGGGTTCTATTTTGCCATTTTGCGAATGCTTTAAAAGCAGATAAAAGCAAAGTTGAGGAATGTGAGATCGTGCTGCAGAACAGCTCCGCCAGCATCATGAAATATTCAGTTGAGTGCACAAACACTGAAATGATTTTATCACCTGATTCATTTGAATCTGTTAGAGGTGTGCGGATGGAGAGAGGTGAGAGATGTGTTCTCCCACCCAGGAAAATGTGGATGAATTGATGACTGAATCAAACTGACATACCAGAATTAATATCTTTTCTTCACATTATCGCAAATGACTAAGAAATGGCATGCACACTGGATGTTATTGCGGACTTCTACTTACATCTATTCTTATTCTTTGAAATCAAGATCCAGTGAGGTGCAGGTTTTATTTGTAGATTTATAGATAGTTTTTTGAGCAAACCATGAACTAAGAACACATTAAGAACACAAAGTGATGCATATTCAGTCTCTCTAATAACATACCAATTCCTATAAATTCTGAAGCAATGCTACAACAAAACCAGGTACATAATAATACATTGCACAACATCCTACATAATTATGAGCTCAAATAATGGGCCCATAAAGCAAGTAATGACTCTAATATCATGGTCATTAGCACAGCATCTAGAACCTTTGGCTGAATCCTTGAGCTATTAATGCAGCCACAGAGGTAGATGTGCACTTGCATGTTAAATGACCTGACAATGTTAACACTGTCAAGAATGACACCTTTCCACAGGTCTTCTTTCCACTGCTCCTCAATCCATTAACAACTCCCCATTTATTTCCCCACACCTGCTTAACTAATGTATTCATCATAGATAGACATGCACCATCTGCCAGGAGAGGAGAGGAGAGGTGGGAGAGGAGAGGAGAGGAGGAGAGGGGAGGAGAGGAGAGGAGAGGACAGGAGAGGAGAGGAGAGGAGAGGTGGGAGAGGAGAGGAGAGGAGGAGAGGGGAGGAGAGGAGAGGAGAGGAGAGGAGAGGAGAGGAGAGGAGAGGAGAGGAGAGGAGAGGAGAGGGAGGGAAGTACAGGAGAACACAATAGGAGGATAAATATCATGAGGAATTGTTTGTTGATAGCTAACACAACCACATATACAATCTCCAGATTGAATCTGAGAACAAACAATATTGGTTTCTGTCTGTTCATCGACCTAGTAAGCCCTCTTCAGTATATTACGTTTTTTGTTCTCCAAATGTCAAGCCCTACAAGTCCTCGATCTCTGCTTTTCTGCTCCCCACACACCCACCACCCCAACCCCCAACCCTTTCTCTTTCTGGACTGCAATGTGAATCCTAGGACAGAGTTAAGAGGGCCATGATAACACAGCCGTAAATCCATATCCCTTTCTACTGGAGTCATTTGAGAATGCACACACTGTCTGGGCTTCTGCCCAGATAAAATTCTCCCGGTGTAAAAGGTTAACTGAGCCCACTCTTTATTTTGCCCTGTGCCTAAGTGGCTGGGCTCTTAAGTGGTTAATGATAGCTTGCTTGTGGTTTTATTGGACAGAAGTGTTTAAACTTTAGCCACCAGCCTGCTGATGGATGCCCATATCAGATTGACGCCTCTCAGGCACATACTCATTGTGTGTAAGGCAAAAAACAGCTGTGCAATTGTGAACATGTGAACAGGTCAAAAGACAACTAGGACAATTCTTAATGGGGATGAGTAGAGGGAGGGATTGAAGGCGGGGCGTTAGTGCTAATATATGCCACACTCTTAAAGCAATATTCCACTTAGTTTTAACATGGGGGTTATTTCGCACTTGACCGCCATGAAAACCAGAATTTAAACTACTCACCAAGATCAGATGCTGCTGGGACGAGTTTGTAGCGTTCAGATTTTTACTTCCCATTCATTTGAATGAGGCCAGGAAAATAGGCTGAAAACCTACAACCTACATACACAACAAGTTTGTGAACAGAATCAACAACAGATCCCGCTACTGTGATTTTCAATTGACTGAGGGTCCAACATTTTAGAACAGAATTTCACCAAACAGCGTTTTTATTGATAGAAGAGAACATAGCGGAGGGATACCATTTAGGAGATAGTTCCTGTTTGGGAGACTAGAATAGAAATGCAAAATGACAAAGGACCCAAGATTGCTTTATTGTCTTAAAAGCGGGATCTGTTGTTGAATCTGTTCACGAACATGTTAAATGTCAGTTTTCAGTCTATTTTCACGGCCTCATTAAAATGAATGGGAAATAAAAATCTGAACGCTACAAACTCGTCCAGCTGCATCTGATCTTGGTGATTAGTTTATATTACGGTTTTCATGGTGGTCAAGTGCCAAATAACTCCCATGTTAAAACTAAGTGGAATATTGCTTTAACACAATTTTTATGCTTTATGCTGAGAATTACAGGACATTGCTTACACAAAAGAGATTTGTACACCACATGATTTATAAAGAAGATATACAAATTTGTGAGGCAAAAGTGCATGAGGCTGTAACAAAAGCATTTGAAGATACAAACCAATAACAGGACTAAAAAGTGTGTCCTTCATGTGAATAAACCCATCCAAACTTGAATGACAACAAGGGAAAAAACACAGACTTCCACTGTGTCTGTGAGTGGTAATTAACGCTGGTAATTTAGGCCTGTCCTTGGCTGCTGTTTGGGTCCTGCTACACACAGCTCTCTCTACCCCCCCGTCTCTCTACAGGGGACCGCAAGAGTGTGGAGGAGAGGCCAGGGGCTTCAAAGCCGATACTCTGGGATCCTGAAAATAGACCAGAAAAGCTACTGTAATGTGAGTGAAGAAAAATAAAGAAATAAAAAGTACAGGACCATATGCTCTTCCTTCTGCCTGCGAAACAAGACGATCTAATTAAATCAAGTGCTGAGCTTTACATGCGTGAGACAAAGCTCCTCCTGCTGAGAGGAGGTTTGAAGTCATATTGTTCGCTAGTACTTTTTGGCATTGGAATTCATTGCATTATTCAATGCCACGGACAAATGGTGTTGTGGGTCAATCTCGCCGTTTAAGTTGGCAAACCTCACCTGCTTTGACATATTCACAGCGAATGTACTCTTTTTGTTGCTATGTCAAGCAAACTTTGATCTATTTAATCTCCTATAGTGTAAACATTTTTTTAATCTGGAGACATCTGGGCATTTTGCCAGCGAGGATCTGATATCTTCAGAGGAATTTCATTTAATGGCGTCCAAGACGTTTGCATCCCCTCATGACAATAACTGAGCGAGACAAAGAGATGCACAGGATGAGACTAATTCATTCTTTGCATGTTAATGATATCTGCTGGCACTTAACTTGAGTATGATTCTAAATATGAACCAAACTCATGCGTTATTCACCTGCATTTCTGCGGGGAAAACATCACCGGCTGTGTGTGGTATATTTACACATCAAACATCTCCCTCTCCTCCCCATCACTCCTCTCCTTTTCCTCTCTTCTACTTTTCCTCCGATCCTCTCCCTTCTCCTCTTATCTCCACTTTTACCTCCTCTCCAATCCTTTTGAATTGCTTTTCCTCTTTTCCTTTTTTTTCTAATCTCTTTACTTCTGTCTGCTGAAAGACAAAGGAGGGGCTAATCATGACAATAATCAGAGCATAGTAAACAATATTAAATCTGTCACAACTATGCGTGCCTTACCACTTAAAATTGAGTGAGTGCAAGGGCATAATTGACACATTAAATATGGATAAGATTGGTTAGCAGGCTCAGTAAGTATTTCAACATCAAGATGCATGAGATACACAGACAGCCACACACCTCCACACAAACACAAAGCACTAATATTGGTCGCTGCAATCCTACGCAATGTTTGGGCGGTCTGCCCTAATCATATCAGAAAACTGACATCTTGAACTAGCGAGTCCCTCCTCGCTCTCAAACTCTATCAGAGTGGAAAAGCCTGGTATTAATATCTTAATATGACAGTCCCTGTGTTGTAACACTCTCTTCCTCTCTCCCCTATCTGATTCATATGTAAGTAGGTCAGTAGCGCAGGGGCCTGGCTATGAATGGGCTCTGTTGCCCAAAGATCCACAGGCTCAAAGCAATTACACATTAATACTGGGGCTTCCAAATTTCCCCTCAACGACTGGCACTTGACCCTACAGCTCTTCTCCACTCATCCCAGACCACACATTAAATGCACTTTTTTCCACATTTTATAATTAGACTCTTATAAACATAGCACCTAGCAGATAGAAATGATAGGAGCTGTGAAGTGCATTTACCAATACACAGACTCTGATGTGACTATCCCTTGTGCTATTTAGGGGTATCATGTATGTAGAAACCTAGCTAGGGTTTATCTGTTGGGTTTATCTTCTGGTTTTGTTGAATGGGGTCCACAACACCACCAGAAGGTTCTTGTATTCCAACACTGATCAGAGCAATACTCATCCACAATACGCCTACATCGCCCTGACATTGCAACTACACTCAATCTTACACTTAGTCCACAACGTCTTACCCAATTATTTCCGACGTCACCATCGATCTCAGCAGCAATAGGTTAATGGGACGGCTGACCCTACTGGCTTGAAAAGGTCCGCTCAGCTGTTCGCAAACTGAACCGTACCAACAGTGAAAGACTAAAGGGACTGCTGACCCTGCCGGCTTTAAACAGCCCACACAGCAGTTGCAAAACAATTATGCCAGCAGTGACTGCCCTCGTTCGCTGCCATAGCTATGATATCTAGATACATTTCCATATTTGGACCTCACCTAGTGTCCTTCTGGCTGCTCTTTTTGACTGCTTCAGAATTGGCCTTTGTGGCCTTCCAGCCTTACTCTTCAGTCTCGGCTGCTACTCCAGTTTATCTAAGCTTCTGCCTGTGAATTGTCTCATTTACTGCATCTTCTGATGGCACAGTGAGCTCTACAAAGTAAACTGACTGCTGAGTGTTGGACCACAATAACAGATCTTTGGCTGGTGCTTAATATCTCTCAAGTTGCTGCACTATGTCTGTTTGTCTTAACTCCTGCTCAATAATAATTATTCCTGGATATTTTACCTTCATATACAAAGCCAATTTGATATATTTGTTTCCCTCTTCCAACCAACTTTGCATCTTTACAGGATACGCATTGCTGTTTCTAACACAGAGGACATGTGGGGTTTGGTTGAGGTTTTGGCTAATGGCAGCACATCACAGGTTGGTCCAATAATGGATCTAATCCTAGATGCCTCCATATTCCACAGTTCTTTCCAACTAAGGCTCTTCTTCTCTACACTTTCCTCGTTCATCCTTTGCCCCTGTTAAGCTTGAGCAACTGCTTTGCCACACTTCAGCGTGTGGCGATAGTGGCGATGTATTTGTTCCACTGTAAATTTGCTCTTCTTAAAGGGTGCTGCTTTGTTCCAAGTAGACCAATGTAACATTGACCTCTCTATGCATTCTATACTAAATCTTGTCTTAACCCCCGAATCTGCTCTTTGTCTGTCTACCTGCCGTCTTTTCCCATCCTCAACCCACTTTGATGCCCTAATGATCAGCATTGCCCTAGTGACTGCTACAGGGGTGACTGTGCTCCCTTCAGTTGCTGCCCTGTTCTAATTCATTTCATTATAATGAAACGTATTTGTTGGCATTTTTTGTACTGATGCAAATGCATTTTCCAGATCTCGAAATACAACATGAAAATATCTGTTTGGTTGTTTGGCTGATTTAATTTGGTGCCAAATCGTGCTTGTGTGTTCCTTGAGAAGCCCAGTATTCCTGCGTTTTGCACTGATATGTAAATTAGCTTTTGAAAAGACTTTCTCTTTTAGAATTTGAATTCCTCCTGTTCCCTGCCTTGCTACTTTAATAAAATCTGTGATTAGTGAGAACACCCTGAGGGTCAGAAGCATGGTAATAATGTGAACTGAAAGGGAGTTTCAAAACAGTGCAATTGGCCACCAGGAACAAGTACTGCATAAACAATTTGCTGAACCTATTTTAAAGATAAGCTCTGTGTACAGATGAGAGAGAGAGGGGGAGAGGCATTAGCTTTTCACTCTGGTTCATGCTCTGCTCACCCAGGATGCTGCCTCAGTAGAATCCATGCACTCTGATCGTCCCGAATCCGCCCTGTAAACATTGCATGAAATATTGATCATGGTATCATGCACAACATTCTTTGCTGTGCTAGGCTTGATCTGCACTGTGCATAGTTTTCTCCTAATGAGACATTGCACTGCTGCAACTCATCCTTACCACCAGCAATTTGATCAAAGCTATGGGGTTACACATTATTGAAATTGGTGGTGCGTGAGGGAAATATGGTTAAAAAAAGAACATTTTTTTTTTGATGATCATTTGGAAATCTTGCATAAAATACAGTCTCAAGGGGAACCGTTATTTTGAAAAAAAAAATCAAATAAAAAAAATCAAATATTTTATATTTGATAACAGTAATAGGAAAAATATTTCAAACATATAATCCATACTGTTTCCCTCTAATCAAAATGTAGTCGCAATGCACCCCTATGCACAAATAATCTTGATGTGACAGAAGCACATAGCTGCCCAGAAAATACCTAGCCAGGAAGAGTCTGTGTTGGAGACACCAGCAGGCAACAGTCCATGGATGACTGCATGTCTGATCAAGACAAGCAAGCTCTGAACTTGGAAATCTTCTTGTTCCTGGGTGGCGACTGGGTTCTCCAACACATGAACATCTGTGGAGCTAAAACTGTTGGACACTATTATAAATATATTGTAGTGCAGCTGAGATTGACCTTACCTGATACACTGTGTAGTTCACATAGATATTTAATCCTCCAGACAGCACTCAAATTGTCTACATTCAACCATAAACACACACACACACACACACACACACACACACACACACACACACACACACAACCCAGAGGTCGTCAACATGAAGACAAGTGGATGTAACCAACAGCACTGTGAGAGGTTTGATTAAAGGAGGAGTAATGCCCAACGCATATATGTTGATGTCTAGTAAATGTGTAAAATAACTATGATAAAAGAGCATGAAGGAAATTAATAACCTTTTCACAATAAACTTTGTCCCAGTGTGCATGTAAAGAGGGGGCCTCTTACACTTACACTATGGTATCATTTAACATTTATTTTTTAAATAATACAATAAATATACTACAAATGAACATTGGCTTTGGCAGAGAGTTACAATATCATCATTCTCTCTCCACTTCACAATTGTGGACATGACCTTTCATTCATCACTAGCATTAAAAATTGATGTATCTTGATGAATAAAACGTGGGCTGGAGATCATGCCACTCTAAAATATAACAAGAGAAAAAAACTTTACAATTTCATGCATACAGATAGGTTTTAATGCTTCAAAAGACATACAAGAGTGGATGGCCACAGTAAACTTGAATTTATTGACATAAAAACCAATATATCTTCTATCCTCTTATCCTTACACAGGTTTGACAAGACTGTGAAAACAAACAAACAATCAAACAGACAAACGTAAAACTACAAAACAAAAACAAAACAAAAAAATGGCAGCATCACTGCTGGTTCTGAAAATTTACAAAATTGGTTTGTCCTTTTATCGAGAGCAAAATGTTAAATTTGGCATACTGCATCACAATGAAAAATAAAAACCAAAGATCTACAAGCATAATGAGTTATCTTAACAGAAATGGTTCAAGTCACATATCTGAAGGTAAAAAAGGAAACAAAACAAAACCAACCTATGTATGGAGGGCTGTGAAATTTCTGTGGTAGATACTAGTGGTCACAAGCATACAGAGTGCATAGTTTGAACAAAGAGGATAACTACAAAAAGGGCAAAATAGTAAACCAACAAGTCATTTTGAAGCGCCAAACTATTAAAAACAAGCTTTTCATCTGGCTAATCTGGTGAACTGCTTCTACTTTATACACAAATTCATTTGTTTGCTTTTTTTCTTTTATTTATTGCAAAACAGGTCTAAATCTGGAGAAAGTACAAAGCCTTTTCAAGTTGTTTCCTAATCAAAAAATAGGTTACAGGGCCATTATGGCACTTAAAGCTATGCAAACGAAAAGCTTTGGTGGGAGGTTTTAGGGTTTCACATACCAAACAAAACTTGGCCATGTGCTTTGGACCACCAGGAGGGAGAAATACCCTTTTGGCCCCCATCACAATAGACACACATCCACCTCTCAGCTCCAAAAGTTTGATGCGGTAAAGACGATCCATGACACAAACGACCCAACAGTAAGATCCAAAATGCATTGTCTTGGAGCAATGATATGCAAAACCAACAGTACCATCTCAGTTTCCTCTCCTTATGCCAAGAGTCGGTGTAAGTTTCAGATACTATAGGTTTTGTTATTTGCGTGGTCCACTGAAGCAGAAAATAACGTACGCCGAAACGCTGCACTGATCTACGGATGGATATGTAGAGAAATGGCATGCATAAGCCACCGCTGAACATGAATATGGATGCAGCAAAGATCCCCCTGTGTCAGAGGTGATAGTTAAGAGAGTCAAGGGGCAAATGGCGATGGACTATTATCATGATCAATTTTCTTTCATTCAAACAACACAAACTAGAAAAATACATAGCACCACAGAAGAGAGAAAATAGCACCTAAGTTTTGATTTCTTTGTGTTTTCGTTGAAATGTGACATCATCTCCCATTGCATAGTTGGATAGATAAGTATTTGAGGAAAAAAAAAAATAATACAAGCTGTTTATTAAGTTAATGAAATCTCCAACTGCCACCAAAATAGGCATTCTGTTCAAGAGGGCACAACAGGAGGAATGTTTTCTTTGTTTTTTATGCAAATCAACTGTCACATAATATCACAGAGCTTGTTTTCGTCTTTTATTTCCATTCTGTTCTTAAATTACAACAAGGCGTGCTCCACAACTGCAACAAGACAGCACTTCCCGAGTTTTTTTTTTGTTTTTTTTTTCAATTTACAAGTCGAATCTCTCACTTTAGATGTATTTCGGTAATTTAGATGTATCCCAATAACCATCATCTCCTACCTCACAATTGAGAAAGTCACATGCATGTTTTGAAGCCAGAACCAATAAACATTACCAGGAAAAATATACAGAATGTACTTACAAACATAAAAATTATTTATATATATTTATATATAAGATCCATTCCAAGAGAATGAGGAGACAATTATGCACAAACGAAGCTCCCATAGTGAATGAGCAAACAAACCAACAAAAGACAAGTGGAGAAAGCAGGGGAGATGAGGGAAAACAGGAGATCAAAACTAAAGAAAGAAAGCAGCCAAATCAGATGGAGTCCATGGCAAATGCTGCTACCTCCTGAAACAGGTGCAGTTCTCAGGGTTGCCTTCGTTGTGTGGGACAAAAATGAATCTACATCAAGTGTGCTGAAATGGGGCTGGGGTTGTGTGTGTGTGTTTGTGTGTGTGTGTGTATGTGTGTGTGTGTGGGGGGGGGCAGGGCGTTGGAGGCAGGATCTGACATCCAGTTTCAAAACTTGCATGTGATGGAGAAGGCACACTGAGGTTTCAAGGTTGCTCTTATTCGTTTTTCATCAATTCCTATAGAATTTCATTGTGTTCTCATCTTGATTTTTTATTTTACTCATACTTGTTGCTTTTGGAAAAAAGTTGCTTTTTTTACAAATAGAAATTGTCCTATTCTTTTCATTTGTTTTGTTTCTGAGAAAACAAAAATATGCTTTTTTTCTCCATTTGTTCAGTAAACAGTCTTAGCCGATGAAACAGACAGGACCCACTTCGAATCCGAACTTCTGTGTGGCACCGCCAAAATCGTTGAACATGATGTCAACAAATGGCACCTGTTCCACCTTTGGTGTGTTGATCTCAAGTACTGTCTTTTCATAGCCCTTTTTCAACTGTTGATAGAAGGAAAACAAAGACACAGTAGGAGGGGAGGTTACTACATGGGAAAAAAAAGAAAATATTTTCTTCTGAAATAAGAACATCACACAATTGAGTAGTCCTTTCATTGACTGAACCACTATAAAGACTATAAAAACAGCATTTTCTGACAGTGTCTACCAGAGCAAACCCACACACACACACACACACAATCACACACAGGTGTCCCTCTGACTTACTGCACAGCCATCGGCCAGGGCACGGATGTAGGGGTTGTTATCGTAGGACATCTCCTCATCGTTGGAGCCCAGGAAGCGGATGGCCTTGTCGTAGCTGTCCTGGTCCTGGTCGTGCCAGGCCGCTGACTGGTAGCAGTTGTAGGTCATGTTCTGTCTGGCTGCCGCACTCAGCAACCGCAAGAAGGTCATCTGGACCACACCGATAGGGTTGCCCTCTGCATCCACGTAGGAGAGCTACAAAAAAGGGAGACAGATGGAGTCTAGCACCAGAAACGAAACCAGGAGGGGACCAGTACGAAGAACGAGTAGATACAGAATGAATGCATGAGGAAGAGCATGAATCAAATCTACACAGCACACTGTCATATTTATACTGCGCAATGCTGTGTCTGTTGGGAGACGTCTAGATCTAATTTGTGACTGGTAATTTGAATTGCTGTTTTACTGCCGTGTTGGGATTTCTAGGCGAAGTCATACAGTGTCTTATTGACAACAGTATTAGAAGAAGCCAGTGTCGTCTGAGGATGGAGAGCAGAGATGCATTGTCACTCAGGCGTGTCAGCCACAATGCTCCCTGGTGGCCTTGACAAAATTATGGGACATCAATCATCAATGTTGGCCTCATCATTCAGTGCATGTCAGTAATGTATGCGTTTGTGCGCAAATGTTTATATGTGTGAGCCAGGGAAGAGGTGGAGAGCGACGAACTAGCTCGTCTCCAGTGAAAGGTATGTGAGTGGGACACAGTCCCGATTTCTTTAACAACGAATCAGGTGATGATTTATTGAAGGGAGGATTAGGTGTCCCAGCTCCTTCACATTAGGAGTGATGGAGAGGATTCTTGGGTTTGGATCTGTCTGAGACTGTCGGCATCTCTGAGAAGCTCACAGTTCAGCTCCAAAAGACTGCAGAGGGTTTCCAAGGCCTCAGGACTGGAGTTCAGTTGAACTCTAAACTGTTACTGCACTGATGTGCAAGCTTTA
Organism: Centroberyx gerrardi; assembly: GCF_048128805.1. Taxonomy (NCBI): domain Eukaryota; kingdom Metazoa; phylum Chordata; class Actinopteri; order Beryciformes; family Berycidae; genus Centroberyx; species Centroberyx gerrardi. Next base: position 24,280,796 of record NC_135998.1, read on the forward strand.
ACACGGGGAAATTTGCCCCCTAGTAGCAAAAAATAAGCATAACTAAACAATTAATGTAAGCCTCAATTAAGAAATTATGTAAAATATATAAGCTATATGAGCAAATTATGGTAAAAACATGTAAAATTAAATTATCTTAATTGATGATGTCAACTGCTTATGCGCAATTAAAATAGAATTTATCTTTTTTCCCCTTGTTATACAAAACTGCACTATCCCATTAGGCTGGTTGTAATACTTTCTAATGATGACTGATAAGGTTGCAGCCTGGTTTAGAACCTGTCATGGTTTGGTTTAATGTCCGTGAGAGACTGCAAAGGTAGAAGGGTCCGTATTTCCATACCAACCATCAGGACTCCATTTGATCCACATGGTCGCTTCTTCTTTCAGACAAACAGGACTTACTGAGAGCAGAGCACATGCAGTATCCATGCCATGCAGCTAGAGCAGTGAGCCACCTGTGAGTTTGGATGTGTTCTTTCTCCCTTTACTTGTTCTTACACACACACACACACACACACACCTCCACACACACGTAAAGATACACATACAAACTCAGCATCCCAACACTCAAACTTGACAATAACAGGTAGGGCCAATCATCTACAAAGTCTATTTGTACAATAATTTAGTGTCAAGGACTGATTTTTAGCTAATTAATGTCAATTTTTAAACTATGCAGATTCTGTTCAGCAGGTCAAGTTTGAGTGTCAGCACTGTGGCTCAAATTGAGACTAGCGCCACTACTCTGTCGTGGCTAGCTAGCCCCCTGCTCTTGTCTTTTACCCCACCACTCCTTATCCCTTCCCACACAGCGTGTAGATCCAGCCCTACATCGCCATGGAAACATTACCTCTTTATCATCACAGCCGCAAGTCAACAGTGACTGAGTACCCAGAAGCCCCTGGGTGGTGACTGAGTGCCTGACCTTTTTGACTCAGTCCTCTAATGCCACTCCACCAGATGTGAGGAGTGTGTGAGGGAGGCGCAGGAGGTGTGAGTGCAAGTGAGCGGCTTCAGCAGAGACAAAATGCCACATATTCTTTCCCCCTTTTGGAGGATAGTTTGCCTGCTGAGACTGCTCACTGGCTTCTATAACTAAAAATCAAATGTGTAAGAAAGAGAACTGTGCGTTGGTGTATTCACTCTTGGGTGTTTTTGACCACATTTTTAGATCAGCTATCTATATGAGTGTCAAGGCACACAGTCACTTGATGATGCTCTCCTAATGTACCAGAGGGAAGGCAGAGTGGATACACAGACAGGAATTTTCACAGTGAAGCAACAGCACGTCCTGTTTAAATGCCCCTGGCTGTTCGGTTTTTTAAACTTCAATAGATGTCTAGACCAAATGCACTTGTTTCACTTTGCCTGTATGGTCCACAAACCTTTCCTCCACTTCCATGTGAGAGCATCACCTATGGTGCTGGACTGAAGGTGAGTGCAGCTCGTGCTGAACCATGCAATCGCAATCACGTAACAACCACAAGCCAGGTGCCAGTGTGTATACATACTCTGTAGGGCAGTACCAGAACCATGCAGAGCCTCAGGCACGCAGAGACCCGGCCTCAGCCAGGCCTCTGGGACCCGAGGCGGGGCCACTTACCAGGGAACCTCTCTTGTAGTGACTATACCATGTGCCTGGCTGGTCTTTGGGCCATTTTGCCATTTTGCTCTGTAAAATATGAGAGGCATTCAGGGAAGGGAAAAGGACTGGGGGAAGTTGGGACTCGGGCTTACCAGTTTACCACGTTTGAATTCACTGAACCAGGAACCAGGGATCTCCTTTACCCAGGATGTGAGCCTAGCCTGGGGGTATGGATCAACAGGGAGGAAGAGGAGGAGGACAAAAACAGCAGCGTTAAAGAAGGAAAACAGCTCTGGTAGAACCACATCCCCTCCCAGCCCTTTCCCCTCTGTCTCCTTCTGTGCGTCCTCTGTGGAGTCTTCCGGACCTGAAACAGTATTGGGTGAGATCGACCAGACCGGAACAGGGTAGAGGATCTTAGTAAGCCATTATGCCGTTTTGTACAGTACAAACATTAGCCGGCAGCTAATTGCTGCTGAAAAATTCATGAGTACACAGTGATTAATTAAGAAATGATCGCCTGCAAGGAGTTCTTATACTGAGGCCTCTGTCCCTGCTGTTAAGTGTTTGTGCGGTGCAGCCATGGAGCACTAACTTTGTTATGCCATTAGAAGCTGTGAATTGGCCAACAGGGCACAGCTCTAATGGCTTCAGCCGTGACAATGATGAATTTGCCTATAATTAGATGGAGGAATTTGATACGGAACTGTCATCAATAGCTTAATGCGTTAATGAATGATAGGCCGGAGATCACTTAACGGTGGGAGACGGCATACATTAGACCCACGCTGCCTTGAAGGTGACCCTGTTTTCACCGGAGTGGACTGAACAGAAGAGAAGACATGTGACTTTCTTTATGTGACCATTATGCGACTTTCTCTTTTCTAGTGTCCATGATGGAATGGCACTGCGTGTGTGTGTGCGAATCATGTATGTGCACAATACAGTACTATGGCCTCTTATAATGAGTGTTTCTCAGTGTGTCTCCATGTGAGTGGGTGTGTTTCAGTCTCCGTGCAGAGACTGACAGCGCAGGCTTTCCCTTTCACCTCAACACAAATGAGAGCAGCCCATTACCAGCTCGCTATAAAAAAGTCTGCTTCATTATTCTGAGCTTAAGCAAACTCCTGCTCCTCTGAGGCTTGGTGAGTGGGATCATTAAAATGGCTGTAGCACTATGCTATTACAGATCCCCTGACTTGTCAAAGGCAGTGTTCCCAATGTTTCACCACTCTGCTCCGCTCTTCTCCTCTCCTCTTCTCTACACACTCATGCATAATGAACCAGAGATCTTCTCAAGGTGCCTGTCACCTGCCAAAGGCCTTTACAGGTGAAACAGCGAAGTTAGTCCTTAACGACCTAAAAAAAATGGCGTGGAAAATATATATATATATGTTGGGATTATGAACAAGTTGATGTGAATGTGTGTGTTTGAATGAAGGAGTCGTCTCCCCGCTGTTACTGTCTGTCAAAACAAAACTATGAGATTTAGCATGTTAGTAAAATAAGAATCTCAAAAAGGGGGCTGCTTTGCCCACTGGGGACTGGAGGGCTCCTTGAGTCATCATCCACATCATCTTGGTAATAACAACACACCAGGTAATCTCATGGAGGCTAATTATATGGGTACATGAGTAGGTACAATGGAGTTACTGTTGCAAATAGCACTGTCTCGAGACAATCAGGTTATTTATATGCATGGCACTTATCTAGAGTATACAGCCTAACGTTACAACTGTCAATCAAATAGTGAACTGGGGACTGAAAATAGTAAACATTTCTTTCCTTCTCTTTTCCGTACCATATCATCATACTAGCACCATTCTCACCTTTCTGCTTGCTGCATCGTCAACCTGGGTGAGCTTGACTGTGTGTGTGTGTGTGTGTGTGTGTGTGTGTGCGCGCACGTTTGCACCACATTTGTGCATACAGTAGGTGTAAATGTGGACTCACTTACCCCTTCAGACTTCTTATCTGGGTAGATGCAGCTCTCTCCGCCTGCTGTGAAGTTGCAGTAAACCTTGAAGGAGTCCCGAGAGCAGCCCTGGTTGGGATCAATCCAGTACTCACCTGCAGAGAGGGGGATAGAGAGAGAGAGAGAGGGGGAGAGAGAGTGAGAGAGAGAGAGAGAGAGAGAGAGAGAGAGAGAGAGAGAGCAATTATAGTACACATATGATCTTAAGTTCACAGTCCTTTAGGCCTAAGCAATTCCTGACAGTGTAAGACCTGACCGAGTATCTTGCATGTCACTATGTCTGCAGCCTCAATCTGTGTTAGGATGGCATTCCACAAAAATGTCTTCATATGCTTTTGTTGCTTGAGGAAAAATGTTTTTTTTACATTAAAATAATAATAAATAAATAGGATATATTACACATTATCAGCCTAAATCCCCTCGTTTGCCTGAAAACGGCTTTTCAATGATGTTAAGGAGGTTTTGGGGCACACACTATTTGCTGTGGGTTGTGGCAGAAAGTGGTAAGAAACGAGATAACAGCGAAACTAGATTGTCAGATTGCTCATCAAGGCGAGGGACAAATGCTGGAGCATGAACAACTCGGGGGGAGGAGGGCAGACAACACACTGCCTGCCTCAAGGCGAAAACTTGTATGCTGCAGCTTTAATGCGGTACCAACCATCAGGGAATTCCGGGTGGCAGAGCTGCAGGTCCTTGCAGGTGCGGGCAGGGTTGGCCTGTGTGCCCAGCGGGTGCTTCATCTGCTCGATCTCCAGCTTAAGGGAGTTGAGCGAGCCGAAGATCTCCTCCATGCCGTCGTCGTAGTCCTTGTAGTTGGCGTCCATGGCCGCGTCGTCCATTACCTGGCTGGCATCGATGTTCCTACGCGCTCTGCCCTTCATGGAGGCCTGGATGGGAAGTGGGTGGATAACATCTCCAGGAGGGCCCTGTTATGGGAGACGGAGGGAGGAGAGACATATATCAGTAAGAGAGAGGGATGGAGATAGTGTAAAGAGCAGTCCGACTTGCCCTTAGGATCAAATGAAACGGACGATACAACTCAAAAATGTGGTGGATTGACTTACAGGAGGACCAGGAGGTCCAGGAACACCAGTCTCTCCCTTTGGACCAGTTTGACCCTGAGCAGGACAGATAAAAGAATGTTTGTTGTTATAAATGAATCTAATAGTGCTGTATACGCTTTGAGGAGACACACACAGAGTGGCGTGAGAAATGTTGCTTATTGTTTCTGATGAATCTAGCTTTTAGTGACACTTACCGATGATCCCTTAGCTCCCTTAGGACCAGGGGGACCCTATAGATGTAAAGACAACCAAGTAATCAATATTGGCTCAAACGTTGCATGCTGTTCAGATACACACATAGCACAATATGTATGATGAACACAGTCTTACAGGTAATCCTGGAGGACCAAGGGGACCAAGTGGACCTGAAGGACCGGCGATACCCTGATGGAAAAAAAACAGATAAACAGTGAACAACACTCTATATGTCCGTTTAGGGACAAAGAGTTACAACCCCTATGTGATCCCATGTGAGCCTCTTCAAAAGGCTCTAGTCCGGTTTTGTTGAGTTTTAACTCACATTGTCTCCTTTGAGACCAGCTGTTCCCTGAGGACCAGGAAGACCTCTGTCGCCCTTTTCTCCCTGTTCACCTGGGGGTCCGATGAGACCAATGAGACCGGGATGGCCCTGAGGACAGAGAACAACACACACACCATCAATACAACAGTCAATAACGCGCCACCACACACATTAGCCCGATAATATATCTATCTAGCACACACTCCAATCATTAGGGTAATGATTTGATGGCTGGGGGCAAACAACAGATCTAATCAATCAGTTGGTGAATAGCACCATTAGTCTTTGTTATTTACTTAATCCAGTGCATCAAAACATCCAAAGTATTAGCAGAGGAAAACCAGATGAGCAGGCACCAAAGTGGCTCACCTTCTCTCCCTTGATGCCAGAGTCTCCTTTCAAACCGGGCAGACCTGGGGGACCCTGTGAGAGAGAGGAGAGGAGAGTGGGATGAGAGGTTAGAGAGAGAAAAGGAGAGAGGACAGTTGAGCGAGGATCCAGATTAATCAGATACCTCGGTTGAAAGGTCAGGGGTCATTTCTACTCACCATAGGTCCTGGGGGTCCATCTGGGCCTGGGGAACCGGGAAGACCTTGCTCTCCCTGCACAGAAATACCAATTAGACAAAACCTTTATCCCCCACTCTCAAGAAAACAAGAAAACACTGGTTTCTATAAATAGCGCTGCCCTGTTACATCCTGCAGTTTATTGGAACAGTTTGTCTACACTTGTACACTTGCTCTGTGTGTCTCACACAGCTCCAACATGTGACTGTGATAAACTAGTGTGGAGATAAGAACGGCTGTACTTACAACTGGACCAGGGATACCCCTGAGTCCCTCAGAACCGGGCTTTCCAGGTGATCCCTGAGGACCAACAGGACCTGTCTTTCCTTGGGGTCCTTCCAAACCAGATTCTCCCTTTCGAATAGAAGCAGGACACACACCAACCATTTGTGATTCTTGTCACCTTTTTTGTTACTTGAGAGTTATTTGACAGTTTGTTGGTATACTGAAGAATGAAGGAAAGAGAGATAATCTGTATTTATTAGACAAGTTTTCTACCTTGGCTCCCTTCTCTCCTTGTCTTCCCTCGGGTCCTGCGGTTCCAGGGGGTCCCTATTCAGGGGAGAAGTGACAGCAAGAAATACAGAGAGATTAATACACTGAAATACAACGAGAGAGCATGTTTTGTTAATATTTACGTAACGATGTGGAGGGAGAACAGCACAGTACTTACTCTCTTTCCTGGTGGGCCAGAGGGACCAGACTCTCCAGTGGGTCCAGGGGAACCCTAGTATAAATTTTCATAAAGTGAAAATAAAATAATTTTCATTTTGCATTTTAAAAGTCACAATTTTCAATGGTAGAATTCCATTTCAGGACGCACACTGGGGTGGGAAGGCACCACAGCGATCGGTACACAAGGCACACAATACTCACAGCCTGACCGGCCTCTCCGTCATCTCCCTTGTCTCCAGGTGGACCGTCTAATCCCTGCATAAGGAGTGAACAGAACAGTCACGTCGCACCGCATCAATAACAATCAAACTGTGAAAAATATGGTTTGCACAGAGCATTGGCAGTATCAAAAGATTTGAACAGTATCAGCTGATGAGATTTTGTTACTCACAGCTGGTCCGGGCTCTCCAGGGGGTCCAGGATCACCAGGGAAACCACTTGGACCCTGGAAATCAATACAAGCTGCATTATAACATGCACTGAAGAATGCTGCTGGCTCTAGTTCAATTATATATATACAGTAAATGGAGTCATGTGGCGACAGCATTCCCTACACTGCTCTCATCACATGATAGCAGGTGACTGAAGACGGAGAGGAGGAAGAAGCAGGAGCTCTCACTCTGCCGTTTTTTCTGGGTACCACAAGCGTCATCATGAAGTGTGGCACAAAAAAACATGCAGACCAGAGACGGCTCCCAATGTGTTGGTGTTAAAGTAAAAGTTGCAAGATATGGCCTACTGTTGCAGATATATTATAGGTTTATTCAGATATTCACATGTGATGAGTACAAGCTTTGCTGTAGAGGAAGGTGGAAGAGAACTTACTGGGCTGCCTTTGGGACCATCATCTCCAGGGGGACCCTTAGGGCCAGGAGGTCCAGCCGCGCCAGCAGGACCACCCTCTCCCTTCTCTCCTCGCTCTCCTCTTGGACCCTGGGATAATAGGCAGTGCGTTAGCGTTTCTAATTCAGAGAGACTACATATTAGGAAACACATTAGAAAACAAATGGAGAATGGCAAAGGCAACTTCCAACATTGTACTGAGAAATGGAAAATGAACAGTCTCATTATACTCAATGGCCATTATAGATAAACTCATTTGTAGTCAAGCTACTCAGTGACAATAATTCATTTTCACTGGTGGTGAAGCTATTGTTGGTCGCAATGGCGCTCTACTTTTCCTGTAGTGTGCTGCATATTGATTTGCTACTGCTTGAATCGCTTTTGTTGTTAAGATGGAGGAGAGAGACTCAGATCACTTACTGGTGGGCCAACATCTCCCTGAAGACCTGGCTCTCCTGTTTCACCGGCATCTCCCTGGAAAGAGAGAGAGAGAGAGAGAGAGAGAGAGAGAGAGAGAGAGAGAGAGAGAGAGAGAGAGAGGGAGGGGGAAATGAGAGAAACATATAGTATATCAGAAAGGCCATTTGTTGATCCAGCACGGTTCTACAAATCCCATCATTTACAGCAGCCCCCACCCTCCCAGTGCCCTTGGTCACCCAATTGGGGATAGAAAGAGATGACACAAGAGATTTCAATCCATCAAGTGTAGGCAGATATGGTGGCTGGAGCAGGGAGCGCGCTGACCTCAGGGTTCTCCCCGGACCCGGCCCATACATCTTCTCCTCTTTCCCCTGTCTTTATTGGATAGTTGCCCTGTTGACTCACCCGCACCCTGGGTGCTATCGTTATTCACTGTCACATAAGCCTGCCACCCTCCCTATTGGGATATAGCTGCAGTTTGCCACACCTGTTCCGAGAGAAAATGTTAAGCCTATGTCCTGTCTGGGAGGCAGGAAGGCAAGAGCTCATGCCAAGGCCAGCCAATCCCAAGCTGTGCTTTGATAAGCATCCAGACTCCCTCTAGCATGAACAGCAGCTCTGTATTCTACACATCCACCAATACTCTAAATTAGCGTCTGGCTGCCTTCCCACTCCTCTCTTGTTGCTGTCAGGATATACTCTCTAAGCAGTCGGTACATCTGGTTAAAAGCATGACTGATCTTCCTGTATTGGGAGGAGCGTGCACTGGACTTTACGCAGTGTCGTGTCTCTGAGAAGCCCTGCACAGGCACTCCATCCTTATAACAACCTGCTCAAAATCAGCTGAGAACAGGGGGATTACTGTGAGCACGAGAGATAGCTGCTCATCACAGCTATACGAGGGAGTTGTCTGCAGAAAAGGCCTTAGCCCAGTCGCCTGGGCCGGCTAATGAAAGAAGCCAGACCAGCTGAAGCCAGATTAGCCGAAAGAGCAGCGTGTTTGTTTGCAGGAGGAGACGGACGAGCCATCCTCGGGGAGACTTCCAAGGAGCAAAGGTGATTCTATTGACTGGACCAGATAAAACAAATCACGCCATCGCCGCAGACAGAAAGCGATGAGAAAGTGCACCGCGGCCGGCGGCTGCTGCCAAGACGGACCTTTCATAACAAAACGGCAACAACAAACACAAGCGAGAGCTGATTTTAAAAAGAGCCTCCTTTAATAATGCATTCAGCAGCTTAGCATCTTAAGTACAGCGGCTTTGAGTATTTATTCATACTCTCTCCACCCAGCGACAGTACTGCCGGGGAAGACAGGCTGCCCATTAGATTGTCTGTGCATCTGTCACTCTGCAGCAGAAAAAATGATCCTGTCCCATTTATGAGGGAATCATATAAGCAGCCATATCAATTATTAATGGCTGCAAACGCCTCGCGAAGAGGCATCATTCACAATCTTTACTACATCATGCACTCAAGCTGACAATCAGGCTGCTAGCATACTGACGCCGCCTCTTCCAAAGTGCTATAAAATATAGTCAAACTGACAAATATGGCTCCGATGTTATAGGTAGGTCATGACAAAAACGTGGAAACTGTCTCATTTCATAGAGAGGATTTTTTTTTCTACATATACATTTGCTAGAATAACATTACATCACATCAAGGACGACAATCTCTCTAGCTATATTGCAGATAGAAGCTGCACAGTGGAGCGCTGAGGAGCCTGAGTGCACTTAGCTTTCTACTATCTAATCATTATGAGTCGAAGTGTTCAAACCAGAAACATAAGAGAACCTTACCTTTTCTCCAACAGCACCAGGGTTTCCAATACCACCAGGGGGTCCCTGGGGGCCATCGGCTCCTGGGGGTCCTGAAGGGCCTCTGGGCCCAGGGGGGCCAGGTGGACCCTGAGGGGGAGAGACAGAGAGAGAATCTGATGAGTATACATGTTAGTCCGACATATTGTTCATAATGTGTGTAACGCATTACTGAATACACTTGATAACACAGTAATTCATATAGTGCATAATCTTGTTAATTCTCTTACCATTTGACCAACGTCTCCAGTTTCACCTTTCTCGCCAGGGGGACCAGGCAAGCCCTGAGGATTTTGCAAAGGAATTAATCATCATGTCTCAGTGTTTCTTTATGATAACATTTTACCAGTGTCACAGTTTCTATTATTCATTTTAGTTCACACCTGCAGCCCAACTGGGCCCGGGGGTCCAGGGAATCCTCTTGATCCTTCATCTCCCTTCTGGCCAAACAGGCCCTGCTGACCTCTGGGACCAGGCTCACCATCAGCACCCTGTACACCAGGACAGATGAAGGGGTCACAGTCAGATGATGTGAGAGTGAACAGGTGAAGCTCGGCGCTATTGGGCCAAAAGATAGACGAGGCGTCGGATATGACATTAACGGACACTTACAGCAGGACCAGGCGCTCCAACAGGTCCTTGAGGGCCAGTAGGACCAGGGGGACCCTGCAGGGAAGACGAGGAAAAGGAACACAACAAAACCGTCACTCAACAGACAGTCAGCGATCACACCCTTTACCATGTATTCACAAGAAAAATGTATTAGCCTCATAATCTCTGGAGGTAAAATAAATGAATATATAATGAATTCACAGTAATAAACGAATAAACGACTCACATGTTCTCCTTTGTCACCCTTGCTTCCCTTCTGGCCTGGCTCTCCGATCTCTCCCTGGAGAATGGAATAATCACAATGTGAAGTGGAAAAAGACAAAACCATCACTTTCAATAAAAGGCACGTGAGAAGGAGATAAAATTGACAGTGACTAATGTTACATTTCAATCAAACACTCAGAACAGAGGGTAACATATCAAAACACTATGATGTCATTCAACTGTAGCCTGCCCCAAAAAGACTTGTGTATGGATGTGTGAATTTCACTTCTCCTTCTGTGTCACAGTGACAAATAGAACTCCCATCTGAGGGGGACTTATCATGGGGCGAGAGGGGGGGGGGGGGGGGGAGTCACTGGCAATACCAGCAGCCAAAATAGAATAGCTAATTAGTCCCATTCTCAACTTGTTTGCACCAGCATGCCCAGAATAAAGAACTTCACGCCACACCCTCAAAGCCTCCACATGCTGCGGGGTGCTTGGGAAGAAAAAAAAAACACTGACTCCAACCCAAAAGTAAATCCCCCCAGACGATGGCCTTGCGCTCTACTGAAACACCATTAGTCTCTTAAATAAAGGCCTTGGAGTCGTCCGCTCCCCGTGGCCGGGACTTCTAATCAGAGAGCGTCTGGGCGCGTGTAAACATTAGCTTGCGAGATCCTTTTTATCTGCATAGCAAATACCCTCTGTCTTCTCTCTGTCCGTCCGCACCGTGGGGAAGACGGGAAGGCCGGTTAAGAACTGAGGCGTTCTTCAAAGGATAAGAGATTATCCTTTGAGTATCCGTAGAGTTGATCTCCCTGCAAATGTTTTTTTTAGAGGGTGGTGGGGGGTTGCTCTTGCTCCTGAATACTAAAGGGTCTCTTCTCTCACTGCCACCGCCACCGCCACCGCCACCAATTCCTCCCTCTCCTCCTCCTGTATGTTTGTACAGAACGGTACAAAGCAGCAACATGGCAGGTTCACCTCTGAAAGGCCCGTTAATCGGCGCAAACTGTGCCAGTCGAATTCCCTTAGACAGATTGGGTCACGGGGAGAGAGGCAGGAGAAAATCTGAAAAGTTTTGTGTCTTTGTAACTAGGCATGTGTGTATTTGTGTGTGTATGAGTGTATGACAGAGAGAGCTCAATGTCATATCCGTGTGAGGCAGCTTCAAAGTCATACCCATGCAGCTTGACTGAATTCCACTGCATTTCACTCCGGTTAGTCAGGCGCTTGCCAACAGGACAGGAGCAGTGGGGAGCTAGATTAGCCATAATGCAGTCAGTATGGCGTTGTTAACTCACCTTGTCTCCGTCCTCTCCTGGGGGTCCGGGAGGTCCTCCAGGCCCTGGCAGACCCACAGGTCCCTGAATACCGTCTCTACCAGCTGGGCCTTGAGGTCCTTTCTCTCCCTAATTGTTTAGCACAGTACAATACATGTCCGTCACGCTAGAGGAACTCTTGTAGGTAAAATACAGCAAGCAATCTTTGTGTCACAATTTGCTTTTTCTATATGCTGGAGAAATCTCCGGAATGATCTTACCGGTCCACCCTTCTCTCCAGCAGGTCCTGGAGGTCCCTGAGGGCCAGGACGTCCGGGGAGTCCAGTAGGTCCGGCGGGGCCAGAGGGACCACGCTCACCAGGAGAACCCTACAGGATTCAGGAGAACCAGATAGAGCTATCAGAACGGCTGAGCAAAAACATTATCGGAGATATGACAGGTTTTAATATTGAAACAGAACCTTAATATCAGGCAAATCTACAGTACCAAATAGGTCAAACCTGTCTTACATAAGTAGCTAACTATGCATATCATTATATTATGTAACAGCCTGGCACAACTGATGGTATGAACACAAGTCCCAGAGAGGGAGACAGAATACAGAAGGTGAGAGCAAGAGTGAGAGAATGGGAGTGAATGAAGAGGAGAGGAAATTGAGGATGTGGATGCGGTGGTTTGTACTCACAGCAGGACCAGGTGGGCCATTAGGGCCTTCATTCCCTTTCAGACCATGAGCCCCCTGCAGAGAGAGATAAAATGAAGGCTTTAGAAAACAAACACATCTGTTGGAGAAGCACACATCCTTCCTTACACTGGACTCCCTGTCTTCAAACAGCCTCAGCGTGAGCTGGAAAACCTCCCATAGCCCCCAGACTGGAGGCTGAGAGAGTACAAGGAGGAAAAGTATTCACAGAAGCTGCTGTGAACTCCTCAGGTTTATAGTATAAAGGAACTGGAGTATCCCATCATGCCCTGGTGTATTTCTGCATCCTAAAGCTGAATGTAAAGCTATTTCTGTTGTTGATTGCTTGCTAACAAGTCTGCAGTCACAAAATAAGTGTGGATTGCATAACTCTCAGGACTCGACTTTGTCAAGTTTTAAAAAAGCCCAGCGCACTCGGTTCTTCTGGAAGACCCACTCAGGGATCTGATATCATTTCTGATATTTTAAAGTTCACCACAATTCTTATAACCATACTTATGAGCCCAGAATTATTATGCAGTAACTAAGAGGTGGAGCTGTGAAAGGTATCGGATCTGTGTGGAGCTTTTTTACTCGATCAGAGCAAAGAGCAATACTAACCACAGGGCCAGGCAGACCTCTCTCTCCAGGGAAACCTCTGGGACCAGGGGGGCCGTCCTTACCGGCTGGGCCAGCAGGGCCTGGGTCGCCCTGTGGGGCAAAGCACAACACTGTTAATCACATCCCAATCCCAACACAATGCTAGAGACACTAAAGGTATATTCTAAACTAGAACATGAAGGTGTGGATATGATTCAAACTGAGCTTATTTGTGTTTAGATTTAGATTGAAGCCTATCATGATATGTCAGTTTTGATTGTATAATTACCCAGCATTTCATTATGTATTATGCTGGTATATGGAAAGGTTATATGGAAGTTCAGTACTCACCTTGGCTCCCTCTTTCCCTGCAGCTCCAGGTAGACCCTGCTCACCGGGTGGGCCTGGGGGTCCAGGGTGGCCCCGATCTCCCATCGGTCCAGTCTCACCTGTTGGTCCCTGCGGGTGAAAGAAAAGTTACAATCATAAAGCTGCTAAACGGCCAACGAGAGAGGAGGCGTGAAGACGAGAAACTGAGATTTTAAGAGAAAAGCCACAAAGAACAAAGTGAGCAAAGCGAGTGATGAAAAAATACCAAAAAAAAAAAAAAAGGTGTTATAATTTCTCCTTGTGTAACAGAGGATGGGGAGGCTGAGCATTTGCTGTGTGGGAGGCCTGCTAGTCATGACGGCCGTATACAGCTGTGTATCATCAATGTTCTCAATTAGCATTAGCAGAGTGACTGGGAGGAAATGGCTGTTGAACATGCACACATAATGGATGAACAGTCCAATGCTAATATCAAAGAGGATAAACAACACTTAAGTCAGGGCTCATGAGATTTAGGTATGAGGGTAAATCCCTCTTTATCTGCAGAGCACTAAGAAAATCCGTATTGTGGTATCTTAATGACAACCTAATGGTTTTCTGATAGCACCTTATGCACAACAAATCAAGAACAACACAGTCACCACAACATAGATCTGAGATGATGATGTTTGCTGAGAGCCACTTTAAGATGTTTGTTATTAGCCGCTGCTTAATAGAGATTTGTTTTCTTCACTGCTCAATGGGCTAAAATCACTTGAGTGACTCAGAGAAGCTGTGCCACCCAATCAATACAAATATGGTCACATTCGTATTCGTTTCACGTCACCCAACGTACAGGTAAATTAAGTCATCGGTGATATCCGTAACACCTATTAAGCGACAACAGAGAGAGAGATGGTGTAATTGTGACTCACCTGAGGTCCAACCACACCCGGAGGGCCAGGAGGGCCGGTCTTGCCTTGGAAACCCTGTGGATGACAAAAGAGTGGGGATTGGCATGACATTGGCTTAGTAGAATATGGATCAATACATGTTCAGTAAAGAGTTTTCCTCACAGTCTCTCCTCTCTGTCCAGGGTGTCCAGGCAGTCCGTCTTTCCCGGCAGGGCCCTGAAGAATACAGATAGAGAACATCAGCACGATAGTTTCTGCTGTAGTTCATAAATGTTAATGTACAGGACGACAAAGGGAAAAAAGGCATGGTCATTTTACACTTGTGTGGTGCATGGGTTTGTACTCACAGGTGGGCCCTTTAGTCCTGGGAATCCAGTTGGTCCCTGAGGCCCTGGCAGACCCTGAAACAAACGACACATGACTTCTGCTCAATAATCATTTGTCTCTGTTGGAAATAGATATGAGTTGAAAGATGGAGGCTGAAATGAAACTTTAATGTCAGAATGATGGATGGTACATACCCTCTCACCGGGAGGTCCTGGAGGGCCGTCGCTTCCTGAGTTACCCTAAAGGGGCATCGGGACAAAGAGGACAGATGAATTAAACCGATACACAAATAATTAGGTCCAAAAGCATAGTCGTTGTTCACTTGTATAACAGCAAATACAGCAACTGTGTCATTGGAATATTCTGTGCACCTTTGGTCCAGCTTTTCCTGTGGGTCCTCTTGGTCCTCTCTCTCCACGAGGTCCCTTGGGAGAAGAAACGGAGGCATAAAGTGATGAGAATTATGGAGAAAAACCCTTAGAGATATTCCTGACCCTGAAATGTCATGCTCTCCATCTCATTCCCTCAGGAAATTTCAGTTAGCCGTGTCAAGGCTGAATGGCCATTTGCATCTTCGCAATGGGCCACTCAGGTGTCGTGCTAGCCAACTGTATGTAAGCACTGGTCAGCTGGGTAAGACTAACCGTTGGTCCTCTTTGTCCCCGTGGGCCAGATTTTCCTGCTGTTCCCTGCGGACATGAAGAACACAAACAAGGATGAAAGGGGTGGCACTCTGCCCAGTAACAGACCGCACCCATAGACCTGTGCAGATGAATGAATCTAACACCAATAGGGCAGACACATTAACATTTACACAGATTTCAATATAATTGGACCCTTTAGGCTTTCAGGGCTGATCATTTTCCCATTAATTAGAAAGCAGTTCCTTCTAAATTACACTCAACATTTATCATGACTTACATTAGATTTGTTATTATCTTAAAATATAACATTCTAATTAATCAAATATGCACAATATAATGATTTCACAGCAGCATTACAGCTACAGTTGCTCTATACAACTTTAATGAGAGAAACAATTACATCTTTATGTGGCTTTTAAGAGGTACAAGTAACTGCTGTGAAACTGTATTAATGCCACTATCATCCCTCTCTGCCTGGGAGCTCGGTCTCATAAACCTTCACGAATGTTTTGTGAAGATGAAAAGCTTTGCGTGCCTTGCTCCACTCATGGTGACAAACCATTACTCTTACAAGCAAGCTAATGGCCCATCCCTTAAACAAAGAAAATGAAACATTGCTCAAGTACCACAAAGTGATAAACAGCCTTTTTGGCGGATTTGGATGCTCTTAAAAATGAGTTGTGCGAGTGGTAATGAAGAAGGAATACAATTGTCTTTTTGTCCTTGGTGTAATCTTTACTTTAGGACCATGCAACTCCCTGTATGTTGATAAATCTGGGGCAGAAACAGGAGTCTGTCTCCAGTGCTGTGCCCGTATTGATCCAGACCTCAAAGGAATGAGAAGAATAATAATAAGTCTTACTGACATACCCGAGTTCCTTTCTCTCCGTTTGCACCGGGGAAACCTTGGAAACCCTGAGATCCCTGTGTGTGAGAAAGAGAGTGAGAGAGTCAGCCATTTGTAAAGTAGAAATACTTTAAATATTATATCCCATGTTTCTATCCTGAAATATCCCAGGCTTATTAGAAGCGGTAGGAGATGGGATGCAGTATAGAGCAGCAGTGGTCGATTGTTGTGGTATTAGGAGCTGAAGACTGACACCAATCGACGTACTTAAATCCCCGGCTCTTTGATCAGGGAGTTTCAACCATGTCCAACTGTCAGATTGCTGCCCTGTCTAAGAAAGGCTAAGGCGTGGGCCATGAAGAGTTCAACAAAGTGATCTTCACATACACATATATGCTCTCTCTGTATCAAGCACACACACAAACACGCATGTGACTGGTAAATGAGAGACTTTTGGCCTACAGAATGTGTCCCTCATTGATAGGATTTTACAATTGTTCAGTATTGTGATCAATGAGCAACGATGTTTGGACAATACCTTTGGTCCTTGTCTTCCTGGGTACCCTGGCAATCCGGGAACACCAAGTTTACCCTGTCAATGAGAAAAGCCACATTTGAATTATGTCAAACCGTGCGTACCATGTTATGTTTTCATAGGGATGGGTGCAATCGATTTTGTTTTTCTTGCAAAGCATCTGTTAACACTGTAATTTTGCCCATTCCCACACAATATTATTCAATATTGCATGGTGAATTCTTTGTCATGGCCATGCATGAAATATCTAATATTCATAGAACTTATGTACTTGTCAGTGATGCAAATGGAGTCATACAATGTACAGATTTTCCATACAATGTTAGCCCTTCATAATTACTAATCGGCAATGACATGATAAAAAGCTTGAATGCAACAAGAGTAAGCTGCAATAGGCCCACAATCTGCTATACATACCAACATATGTAAACGAATACATGATTGACGTGCTATAATCCCAATAAGACTACATTAGAACATGAAAAAGTGGAAAAGCACACGGTGAACACAGCAACATTTACTGGAGCCAGCTCAGTGCTCAGCGTTTCAAATCAAAGTTGATATGTTGGCTGCTGTGCTGGCTCTAATAAAATATCTAAATTACTCAACTGCTAACTCATGTGCGCTTCTGCTACCCAGATAGAGATCAGCGTCTACATTTCATGCACCCGTCCAAACAATGCTGTGTAACCTACATAATGCAAATATATGTTCAATTCAAATTGTGCACTCTAGCGGGGAAAAAGCTAGCACAGTTACTGTGGTTACTGAAGTCTGTCTGCAAAGTTGCTCCAACTCCTTGTACTCATTGGCTCATGAGTTGCCAAGTCAGACTTTGCCTGAGCCTGTAAACATACTCTCAATGCTAGTCTCCATCTGTGAACGTTCACCAACGCAGTGCTGTTCAAGCCAACTTCTGGGCCTTAAGTGAAAGTGTTTTTCACCAACAATAGCTCTCCATGTGGTCAATTTAACAACAAAGAATGCTAAAAACTGAAACTTTATTGTGTTGTGTGTTCAGGAAAGCTAGACCAAAACGCAAGAGAATGATTGGAAAACTATCTCCTTATCAAGCCCTGTTGAGACATCATCCTAGACCACACATGGGCCTCTGTAGGGTATCTGCATACATTCACTGTAGGAGCAGAACTGCCCAGAGGAGCGAGAGCTTACCTTCTCACCAGAGGAACCAAGAGGACCGGAATCTCCAGGGAGACCTGAGCGACCCTTGGGCCCCTCGGGACCATCTTCTCCTCTGGGTCCTGCCGGTCCGAGCTCTCCCTGTGTCGCAAAAGCCAGGAGAACGTTAGTGTCCAATATCATACACCTAAATACTTGATGCATCCACCCAGTCATCATTGAGGCAGAATATATATAAACACTCTGAAAGCACCTTGTAAAACCACATCATACAGTCTATTTTGTCTTTTGTCGTTTTCCTTATGCTCAGGGACGTGTGAAGTCATCTCATATCTTCTCATACTGTATACATTCATTTTACATCTTGTCATGTCAAACACAAAGGAATGACTCACATCGTACTGGAATATATTGCATCTTCATCTTCATGTTCATGTAATATGACAGATGCAGCACGTGTGAAAGTACACAAAAGATTCTTCTGGCTGAGCACACAAGCCTGTCTATTTGGGGCGATGGCTATTGCCTTTGAAAATGTTGTGAGTATGTAGCTGCTAAAGGAACCAACTAAGGCCATTTCCCCTCCTGCCTGCCCCTCATAGCAGTTATAGGGGTCCTGTTATTGCCTCCTGTAAGTGTGCTCCCCTTCTGGGCTCCTATAGAGCCACTAGCAGGCCACCAGCTAAATGACAGGGTACAAACTCGCTCTGACAACCAGCCGTTGCTGCGGAGACCCAGTGGTGTGTGAAAGGTATCTAGTTAAAGACTTGTGCACAGTTGCACAAGCGTGCAAACACACACACACACACACATACGCGCGCTCTCTCAAGTACACATAAAAAGGCATCAAGCAAACTGTACTTGACTCACACTTGCAAGCTCATCAAACAGAGCACTTTAAATTGAACACACACACACACACAGACACAGACGCACACACACACGCACATTTCATAAGCATGCTTGAAAATGAGGCATTTAGATTCCAGTCCATGCAGAGTGTCTCTTCTTGAGCACAGGGCCTACTCAAATCTCTGCTTTCATCCAGATCTGCTACATCTCCAGAGGAAGACAGGCTGGAGCCCCGCGTCTTTCTCTCGGGTTTGAAGGGGTTTAAACTGCCATTGATTTCTTCTTCCTTTTTCCACTCATCTATAGACAGCCTGGTCAGGGATTGGGGGGGTTTGATGTTTGAAGTGAGGTCCAGGGCGAGTTATGTTTCTCACTGTAAAAAGGCGGTTTTCCTAAGGCTTGACAGCGTAAACCCCTGATGCAGTTTGGAGGGGGAAGCTATTCCTCGGCGCACCTGTCAAACCTGTCCTTTCCACTCAAAGTCGCTTATGGGTAAGAGTGATTGGAAAGTGGCAAAGGGGATAGAGAAGAAATTGGAGACTTTGTATACACACACACACACACACACACACACACACACACACACACACAAATGGCTGGCGATAGGAACAACACCTTATGTTTGCTCATTACCCACAATTCCACAGTGGTCACAGAGGCTTAGGCCATGAGGGGCTAACGTGACAAGAGTGGTCGATACATTCAATCAGTTCAAGTAAAGGTCACCTCCCCTTAGACCTTGCTCAATGACTGTTTTGGGTGTATTTTTTTTAAAAACCTAACCAGCTGCAGTTCATTAAACTGAATTGTCTACTCTTTTTAATTCACTGACAATGAATGGCCAAGGCCAGCAGTCAAGATGTGGCGGACACATCTAACAAAATAAAAACAAAAAACAGTCTTACCCGGTCACCCTTGATGCCCATATCTCCTTTGAAGCCAGGGAAGCCGTCCTCTCCCTAGGAGCAAGAAAAATAAAGGAGACAGAAAGGGGAGGATGTAATGAATGGGAAAGAATTGGATGATACAGATGTTGAAAACCATTTGCGTGGTGTTCACACACATTCGCAGTCTCCTCGACATTCCCTGTTGCCATAGAAACTCTAGATTTTTTTTCTACCAACAAAATTCAGATAAGGCTCCCAAGTATGAGATCTACAGCATATCATCAAAATTATCGTTATCTTTATCATGACCATGTTTCAAAAGTTTCATCACCACCACCACTACCATCCACATCATCATCATCCTCATCATCATCATCATCATCACCTACCTGTTCATGTATGTGTATGTAACCATTCAAAACCTTTTGATGCATCCACAGTAAGAACACAGCAAACCAGAATGTCTCTGAATCTCAAAATCTCACCCTCTGACCCACAATCACTCTCAGCCAACAGTCTGCACTCTCTTACCTTTTCACCCTTGTTTCCTTTCAGACCCCGCACACCATCGGCTCCCTATGAAGCAAGCACAAACACAAGTTATTGACTGATAGGGGTAATGTTGGACGGAAGAGACGGGTTGCACTGTGAGTAAGATTCACTCCCACCATGCGTCTGTCACTTAAAGCCAGGGGGGCATTCATATAAACATGATGATGAACATGATGTTCTTCTAAAATGGAGAAAAGTTCACTGAGTGTCAAGGTAATGTGAGAGCTTCTGCAACTGACACATCAATCATCAATATCAGTGCTATGGAAGCAATACTGTATGGTGGGTGCATTTGTCTGTGTTTTGTCAGAACTGCAAAACATGAAATTCTCTATTCTGTTGCCTATTTGAAACCCTATGTTATATATATATCTTAGAGATATGTCTTGGCTCATGTGTGCACACTTTCCCAGAGAGCGGAGGCAGTTAGCAAGACTCCAAGCCACGTGACAGGGGCCAGTCAGCAGCATGTCAAGCCACTGGTGTGATCTTCTCCCTCAGTGGAGGCTTTAATGACTTTGACCTGTCAGCCCCTCTCTGCAAGGGTTATTTGATGGGGTTTCTTTTGTCTGTGTTTCATCAGCTAGTAATGACGCCAAATCAAGAGGACGTCTGTGCGCCTTGAGCCTTTAGGTCTTATCTGCCACCACGTTCCCGACTACAGACTAACCCCAACATCGCCCTACATGAGCTAAGATATGAGCAATGTAAGTTCTGCAAAGATTAACCTCCAGTCTTAATCATAGTGAGATTTTTTACATCTCTGTGAGGACTGCTGAGAAGCAACTGAACCATTCCAGACAATTCTTTCAAGGGAACACAATCTGTTATTATTACTATTAATGGGAAATTGGGGCTTCTAATTTTCAAAACTATAGCTCTTTACAAAATCCTTGGTTGGTTGGACAAATCTTGCAAATCATAATCCAATCCTCAATACCAGTTTAATAAGATCATGGGGAACTATTACCCCATAATATCTGTTAATTGCAGCTCAGCACTAGGTAATGATATTAAGAATTCATCCCTGAGTAGTTGATCACAAATAAACTCACCTTCACGCCTCGGGGCCCAGGATAACCAATGGGTCCTTGAGGGCCAGCAGGGCCCTGGAGAGAGATGGGTGTTTGGTGAGGGCTTGTTACACACACATATACACACACTCACTCACGTGTGCATGCACAATGCTAATGTATTCTACATTAATGCAAAATGTTTAATGCAAATATGTATGAACCAGGGGAGAAAGAAGAGGGAGGAGAGAAGGAACCAGACAGAAAAGTGTAAATGAACCAAGAAAAAAAATGAGTGAAAGAACACATACAAGCACAAAATAACATACTGAGTAAGGAAAGAGAGAAGAGAAAAGAGAGAAGGAGGGAAGGAAACTTACCAAGTGTCCTTTCTCTCCGTTGGGTCCCTCCTTTCCAGGGTGACCCTGTAAATTATTAAGAGAAACATTAATTGCATCTCATGCCAGGATAATTACCATCATAAATACTACACCACTCCCTATTACTGAGGGATTAAGTTGTAAAACTATTGGAGGATGTATCAAACTGCAAAAGGCCATTTGAATAGGAGCCTTCGGAGTTCAATCTCATTTGGGATTTCTCGTTAATGCACAGTATTATAGAGGCACTACAGGCTATTACTGGGCTCTTAAAGCCAAGGCTGTCTTGGAACCCACAATAAAACACACACGCGCGTGCACACACACACACACACACACACACACACACACACAAACACATCCTCACACACATATACACGTACACACAATAGAAAATCCCAAGACACAGAAACACACACTGCTAATGCACACATGGATGTCCAGTGAAGAAAGGGTTGAGGGAAATTGATTGCATTCCCTTGAGACAAAGAAGCTCCGCAATGCCTCTGATAGGTTTTCAGTGATGGGAGAGAGAGAGAGAGAGAGAGAGAGAGAGAGACAGAGAGAGAGAGAGAGAGAGAGAGAGAAGGAAATAAGAGACAAGAGGGGAGAGAAATTAGGGGCAGGGAGGGAGAATGGAGCCTGAGAGAGAAGAGAATATTGAGGTTGATGGGAGATGGAACAAATGGATGAATAAAAAAGAAAAAGAAAAGAGTGTGTAAACGGGGAAGAGCTATTTCTACTCTAAAAAAGACTTTGGAAGCCATTAGAGAATCAGCGGTCATCATATAGCGATCTCGCTCATCTATCTCTCTTTCCTCTCGTTCACCAAGTCCCCCATTTCTCACAGCACCGCCCATTTGAAGGTCCCCCCGTCCCTTTATCTCGCCCTACAGCTCTTCATCTTTCACATCCTCTCTCCCTCTCTCCCAGATGCCACCTGGCGCCTTCCAAGGCCCACCTGTCATTAGCACAGGTGTTTTCTGTGAGGGGGGGGTGGGGGAGAGAGAAGTGTGTGTGTGTGTATAACTGCGTGGGAGAGAGAGAGAGAGAGAGAGAGAGAGAGAGAGAGAGAGAGAGCGATAGTTCAATGTGCTATAAAATGTGTTTATTGTTGTTATTAAGGGAACAGGGCAACATTGTTGGATGAAAAATATGCAGAATATGAATGAATGTATATTCCTCTAAAAGCTCTATTTGCAATGGTTAAGTTCTATTTTGCTCACAGAAATATGGAAATACAGACAGTGGATGGAGACAGAGAGAGAGAGAGAGAGAGAGAGAGAGAGAGAGAGAGAGAGAGAGAGAGATGTCTGTGATTGGGAACTCTTTCCTGTCATTACAGATATTGGTGATTACATACTGTTAATTACATTTTGTATACTGCTTCTGCAATATTGTCTGATAAACAGTCTTGCCTATGAAGTCATTGGCTTGTGAATTGTGTGTGTTGGAGGGAGACAGTTAGAGAGGAAGAGAGAGAGGAGTGAAAGAGAGAGGCTGCTTTGCTTGCATGTCTCTCTCTCTCTCTGCATGTAAGTATATAATATATACATATATATATAAATATGTGAGTGTCTTTCATGGGGTCAGACACTCACCGGTGGGCCATCAGCTCCTGGCATTCCTGGCAGACCTGGCTTTCCAGTTGGGCCCTGATAAGAAGAGAAGACAAGATGTTAGTGCAACTAAGCCATCGCAAACTAAGACAAAACAGGGGAATCAAAGGCTGTATGCATCATAACAGCTGATACAGATATAAAGTATGGAAAAAATGCCATTGGACATAATTTCCTTGTTCTCATGAATCTCCTTTTCTAAATTCTGGTGCAGCATCACTAAAACATTATGATGCATAGACACGCTTTACTTTTTTTTTTTTTTTGGGAGACTTTTGTGTGAAAGATATTAATGACCTGTTGACTTAGCTATACAACGATTTATTGCAAAGAGTATCTAACTTACAAAACAATTCACCCCAGCAATGCCACAGCCCCCAAAAAACATGCTTCCCAAAAATTAGGGAAAGAAGACAGTTGATGCAAAAATACAAAAAGCTGAGTATGTATTGCTGCTTACAGAGACAACAGAGACAATTTGTGATATCTATTAAATAATATGCTGGTATTCGTTATGATGTCCTGCCAATTAAGGCAGAGAGAGTCCATGATCATCTGGGGTGTTTTTTGGCTCTTTTGAGTGCCCCAAAAGAGCCAGGAGGGACCAATATCTAAGTGTTGCATCTAGTGGCATGGTGGCATTTATGAGAGTTGTGTTAGACAGTACATTACATTTTATAATAGATTACCTTGTATTTATTTTATTTCCTTCTATTTTATTTCAACAAATAGCATGGCCTTCTAATATTTACTTTGTAATCAGGGAAACATAATATCTGCATTGTTCATTCTCTGCATTCAAACTATTCAATAATAGACTGAATACAATCCATATAATTTGGCAAATGCGATTTACCCCAAATTGGATTAAAATGTATCAGGATTAAAATCTATCTGCCGACTAGGCACTATTTGGTCCTGCATGGGGAATGGGGACATGTTTGCATAATAGTCTGATAAGCATTTGGGGAGTGAATAAGATAGTAACTTGGGTTTAGCTCATGCAAATGAACGGAACAATTTCCTGCAATTTTATGGAATTTGGGTCTCTGTCTATTAACATTTTATCAAGTTGGCAGTTTTGCTTGTGGAGTTGCAGGGAGACATTTTTCACAATAGATTATATTATACTGTGGTTTATCAGTGGCCGTGTGAAATAAATGGCTCTTACCTTCTCTCCTGGAGGTCCGATGGCTCCCTGGGGCCCTGCAAGTCCCTGTGGAGAAAACACAACATATGTTTTTCCTTTTTGGATCAGAGGGAAATGACATAACTGACACATAACTCTGAAGTTCTTCCTGTATCCTGTTCAGAATGACCAACTCAAGATCGGGCACAGCTTTAAGACCAAACGAGAATGTGTTAATACTGACCTGGGCACCTGGGTTGCCTTGCTGTCCAGGGGGACCTGGCTCTCCTTGAGGCCCCTGAAAAAACATAAAGCATTGTTTTTAGAAATCTCATGATTAACACAGTGATTAATTATTTTATTTACCTGAATAAAACACACTCCACGTGAAGGTACAAGTGATTTGTTGTTCCATAAATGTCAGATAAAAGTGTAATGTTGCTCTAAAGAGAAATAAATTAGGATCAGTCCAACAGTGGGCTGAAGATTGAGTCTGTATCACTACATTATTACCTTCTAACGCCAGGACAGCCCATAACTTTTGAAAAACATTACCGCATCTTGCCCTGGCTCGAGGCAGAGGACACACACGCAAACACCCGACTTCTCACACTTACTTTCCTAATGAAAGAAACTGCTGAACCTCAAACTCAAAACACCTTCACTCTCAGATAATTGACAATCAACTATGTTCCCCCAGTCCAAGAGTCTGGGAAAGATGTGGATCCTCCATCTCTCCCTAATTGGAGCATTCCCAGCAGACAGGCTGCTCCAGCCAGGCATTCTCTCATTATGGCCAGGCGCTCCCAGAAATGGACCTGGAATAATACAGCTGGCCATGGAGGACTTCTCAAATGGGCCTAAATACAGCCTAGTCTATTCTTGATTAGCTGCAAAGTATCTTCTGAGTGTATCAGTGTATATGTTTCTGTGTGTGTGTGTGTGTGTGTGTGTGTGTGGTGTGTGAGAGAGAGAGAGAGAGAGAGAGAGAGAGAGAGAAAGAAAGTGAGAGCTTATGAGACAATTCTGTGCATTTGAGGGTGAAATAGAGAGGAAGAGAAGAAATTGGTGCATTTTGAGTCTGTGTCGTGTGTGTGTGTGTGTGTGTGTGTGTGTGTGTGTGTGTGTGTGTGTCAACTTTACTTACAATGTTTCCTTTGGGTCCGGAGTGGCCATCCATTCCAGTAACGCCCTACAGCAGATGAGATGAACACCGCTCAGCACATACAGAGCAAACATACAGGGGCGAGACAGAAAATCTCTAATACACTAAAACTGCATCATGCTTGTCTACTGGGAACACTTCATCACATCTGCTGGACCTCACTCAACTCAACAGACACATAGAAAGAGATTCTCCTAATATAATACAGCACCATAGACTGTATGTATGGTTGGCTTTTGCACCCTCACCCCACATGCTCCATGCAAATTGATTCAGAGTGTGATTTATTGTCTTTATCACTTTTAACATTGTGCACAGGATAGCAGTTTAAAAGCTGGCTAATTGATATGCACTGTCCATGCAAAATTAAATGAAACAATATAAACATAAAGTAAGCTGGAACACGGAGGCAGATTTACTCTTTCTTTTCAAAGCTAAACTCAATAACATGAGCTAATGTATGTGTGTATGTGTGCTGGATATATTGAGTTCTGTATTTCCCTGTGGGTGTTGTTTGCAATGTCTTTTGTTCCCTGTTTCCTATGAGATGGCAAAAAATGGATTTTGCTCCATAAACAGTAAATCTATGGAAATAATGCGGGTATGAAATGGTGAGAGGAGAGCGTGGGGACTTACAGGGGGTCCGGGAGGTCCCTGAGGTCCCTTTGGTCCCAGCAAACCACGGGGCCCCTGGGGAAAGAGGAGAATGAGATTTTGAATGATATCAAAGCTGTGACAGAATTCATGAATTATAAAACATGTTCGGCTAAATCAAGTCAAGAAATTACACTTCTGGAAACAACCTGCCTTATCAAATGTCCTTGAGGATATTCTACTGAGTCAGGTTGTGAGGGAAAGCTGAAACTCCCTTGTTTTTTACGCTTCCGTTCCCCCACGGCTGTGCCTATCAACGAGCGCTTTGAATTTCAGTGCTTTTGCCTCACAGTTACAGTTACCTAACAAGAGGTATTGTCCTGGCAGCATGGATCCAAACCAATGTAGCACACCCTGGTGGTCAAAATAAATCATGGCAGTAGATTTCAAGGGCTTTCTGATGGTTTCTCCCTCCCTATCTTTTTCTCCCCATGGGGAATATCCCGCCTGCGAGAGTGGGAAGCTATTATAACAAGCTTGATGTGAGCTGCCTGAATTTCTCACCTCCAAAGATTCTCTCTTGTACAGATGAGGTGCCAAAGAAGCCCGAACAACATACACTTCTCAACAATATACCGCTTAAAAAATCTCCATCTATATGGATTAAAACGGCGCCTACGATCGGCGGATGATATATGATATCATTAGGCCGCATCACTGTTCACTAACAGTGACATGATGAGAGTGGGACCTGAGCTCTCGCAGAATCAGTGTGAGATTGTAGGATAATGAATGCGATCACTCACTGGTTCACCAGGGAGTCCCCTGGGTCCGATCTCTCCATCATCTCCCTGGGAAACAGAGAGAGGAGAACGGGTCAGAATGTGGCACAGACGAGCACATGAATGATAATCGAGGAGAGGGTGAGGATAAGTGTGTGTGTGTGTGTGTGTGTGTGTGTGTGTGTGTGTGGGAGGGGGTGTGATGCAGCGAGATGGGAAGAGAGGGGGAGACAACGCAGACAGCAGGGGAGGTGAAAGGAGAAGGGGAGCAAGAGGGGATCAAGCTGTGAGAGTGAGGGGTGATAGGGGGAAACGGAGAGAAACAGGGAGAAATAGCAAGTAAAATGAGGATGGCAATAGTCATTTCTGCCCCTCTTTCAGTGGCAATATCGACGACAGACATGCAGCCCACACTCACATCAGACACATGTGTACGCACTCTATCTCACCAGCGCTCTCTCCTTCTCTCTGAGACACACTCATACACACGCAAAGAGAGGCTCCCAGGAAAAATAAAAGGAAAAGGAACAGTGTGGGAGGATAACTCAGAAATGTATAAATGTATGTAAATCTCTATGCTCACTCTCTCTCCATCCTCTCCTGTGGAACCAGGGGGTCCAGAGGGTCCAGGTTCACCCTATGAGAACAAACAGAAACATTGAGCCGTAGCACGCGTGAACATGAACATACTGTGCCTACGTGCACGCAACACACACTTTTCACAAGACAGCAAAAACGTAAGACTTACTCTGTGTCCCTTTTCACCAGGAAGCCCAGCCAGACCGTCAAACCCTCGGTCTCCCTGATGGGCAGAGAAAACGACTGTTTGAGTTGATGTAAAAGGTATGAAAATATACGGAGCTTTACATAAAATGCAATGAAGTGATGATCATTATGATGAACAAGGTACCTTGGGTCCAGTCTGTCCCGGCATGCCTCTAGCACCATCAGCTCCAGCACGACCCTGGGAAAAGCAACAGTTACAGTATTAACAGGTAAGTCGGGTCAGTAAAAAAAGACAATCGTTTACTGACTACTACCCAGTGCAGTCTCAATGTGAGAAAGAATATTTATGTGTGCATGTGTCTTGGAGTGGGCAACTTGGCATGGGGTCACACTTACCCTCCTGCCAGGCTTTCCACCAGGTCCAGGGGATCCCAGAGGTCCGCGGGGTCCCTGAAAAAACACATCAGTTAGTATTCAGATAGCGCTTGCTAGGATTTGTTTAGTTTCTATTTTTCAGAGATTAGTTTAGTTTCGGTTTACGTTTGAGTATTTTGATATCTCTTACCTGAGGTCCCGACTCTCCAGACTCTCCCTTCAGTCCTGACACACCGGGAGGACCCTAAAAAAACCACACGTTCACTAAGCTTTAATAGACATTAAACCGATACAAGGGTTGTTTATTGTGCTACAAACTGTTTCAGCTTTCATTTTATGTACCATTCACTACAATATTAATTGATTTGAATTTGTGAAATTGAAGTGAAAATAATTTTCATTGACTGTGAGTGTGTTTGTCAGCGAAGTGATTTGTGATAGATACCAGAGGGCCGGGTCTTCCAGTCAAACCCATTGGGCCTGTGGGGCCACGCATAGCCAGCTGAAAACGGAGAGGAAAAATTGTTTAGTCAAACAATTTAGTAAGACATAAAAGCAAAATTGCATTGTTGTATGGTTAAACATACAGTGCATGTTTACCCATTCATGTGCCAGTGAGTTTCAGGGTATGAATGTGTGTCTGTGTGCGTGCATGTGTTCATGTATATGAAACCATGCATGCTTGTGTGCAACCATGTGCATAAGTACGTGAGCGTATACATGAACATATGTATGTGTAATATGTGTGTATGAGGTGCGGTTTATGTGTGAACCGTACCCTAGCCTGCTGCATGATGGCTTGCATCTGGGCCTCCTGTGCTGATACAGCAGGTCCCTTCTGTCCAGAGTCTCCTCCAGAGCTGAACCGGAACTATGGAGGGAATCATTGATTGGTGAGACAGCACTCCAGTAAAGTTGATCCCAGTGCACAGCAGGCATTGCCAAAACACAAATGAAAAATCAAAGAAAAATGAGGCAACTGGATGAAGTGCTGGCAGCAGAATAAATCTTTCAGTCCATTTATTGATGCCTAAGACAAAAAAAAATATCCTTAACATTTATTTAGAACAGTGTACCTGTCTTCAAACTATGCAACAGATCTTGAACTAAGCATCAGCTTCCAGCTGCCAAACCAACACCATCGAAGGCTGTGCTGCTAAGCAAGAAGCCTCATGACCTCTACTGGCATCTAGTGGTGATAAGTGAGTATTGCACCATAGGTGAATAACCAAGCATGTGGTGCAACATAGAGCTGTTTCTGCCAGGCATCTTGGGTTGGGTTACATAGCACAGTCCTCAGGAGGCTGAGTGTCGGCTGCTTTACAGATGCATAACAACACAACTGTGAAATACTGGGCAGGATTTCACCATCACAGTAACATTGTTACCAGGAAGCAAAATACAAACAGTTGTTTCAGAACATGGACTACAGGGCTGAGTCAGATCTACTGCAGCTCACACAACATAAACCAAACCTCTCTAGAGCAGAAACTTTTCACAACTATTGCACAAACCCCATCAACTTTTCAGTCTAGGTTTCTGCTGAGTGTGATAATGTATTGGCCCTTCTCTTTGCAATCTCAGTTCCTCTCAAACGTATGCTGTTGCTTCTTTGTCTGTCTGCCAGCCTGCTTGTTTGTCTTTGATTCTTTCCTTTGACTATGTTTCTCTCTCCATCCTTTTCACGCTTGCTCTCTATCCCTCTCTAATACTCAGTGCTTAACTGGCATTCCTCTGCATCAAGCCTTGAACAAAATGTTCTGTTCACATCCAATTGAGGACTGCAAGGGTTTCTTGAGCTCATGACAGATTAGATCCTGTCATGCCCGGAGGAAAATGGAGAAAGAGGACACATCACTAGTGGAAAGATGTAACTGGGAGTTTTAAGAAAAAACACAGGGCTAGACTACGGGGTTTAACCTTGTGTTGACTCCCCACTTTGAGTGCAGAACAACTAAAAGACAAAAACCCTCTGGTGCTTGCTAACAACGGTAAAACAACAATGCATGTTTCTCATTAGGGCTGGAGCTCGAGGATCAGATTTCAAGGAGAGCTTTTCGCCAGTGGATACACCAGACCGGTTGAGTTCCTGTCCAGACAGAGCCTGCCACATGGCTCTCCCAGACGGCTCTGTGGACCCCTGAAACCACAACCACACATCTGCACAACTAATCAGGGCTAATAGCAGCAGCGCTAGCTATTTACCAAGAAGTAGGAGAAGAAGAAACTAAAAAAGTTAGTGACAGCATTGCTTTGCTTCCCGTCTGAGGTCAAATGTCTTCCTGGAAGCCCACCTGATAACTTTCACTTAAATGTGGAAGCAGTTAGGTCTATGATGGGGGAGAGGGTCCTATGATAATGTAGGTAAAGGTTTATGGAGTCCAAAGTGACAGAAGGAGAGGATGATCATTAGGGATGATCACTGCTGTAGGGGGCTGCCTCTGTTACTAATAGGATCCACAAGGGGATGCTAGAGTACAGATTTGCATTACAACACACGGTGAGGGACAGGTCCATCAAGGAGAAGCGTTTCAAAGGAAACTCCCTACATTCCACTGGATTGTGTAAACCTCTTGTCCGAGTTATTGATAACACAGAAACACATATATCATACTTGGCTTCAAGCATGACACACAAAACATAGAGCCAGCTGGAGTAGGAGTCAGTGGGCATAACGCAGAAGGGTGATTTAAGGTGGAGTAAACATGAAAACTGAGATTTTTTTTTTTGCTATTTTACAAGATAAGCAATAATTTAATCAACTTACAGGCAGCATCAGGACAGTTCCAGGGGGTCCTGGCAGACCATCAGCACCAGGAAGACCAGGGCGACCAGTAGGACCCTTAGACACAGAAAGACACACACAAACACACACACACACACAGACAGAGGTGTGGTTATGGTCCATATCTCTATAGCTCAAACGTTTAGTGTGACAGATACCAGCTGCTTATTACTTTGCCATGTCTTGATGGAGACTGTCTCTACTCACCCTCTCTCCAGAATCTCCAGAGCTGCCTGGTGGGCCAGAAGCACCTGGGGGTCCAGGGAGACCCTATTTTAAACAAAAGATGCCATTAGACCCTCATACATACATAACACGACACAAAAGCAATATTCAAATTCACTTGACTAAACGTTCCACCCTATATCTTGCAAAATGCTCACACATGGTGGAAAGGAATGTATGAGGCAATGTTCAGTTGTTCAGCAGATCAGCTGTAAATCTTTTGTGGGCCCCTCTGTATTTGTCTATAGCTCAGTGCTTAAATGGTTGCTTTCTACGGGACTCCCATCTCCAGGGTGTCAAGAGCAAGCGTGTCAGAAAAAAATCTGTCTAAATAAATAATTAACTCCTTAAACATCTGGGCAAGTCCATATCTCTCCGGGGGGACTGTTCTGCCACTCCCTTTGCTTTAGGATTCAGCTCTGCAAGAATCACACTTGTGCTTTTGCGCTTCTCAATCGTTTTTTTCTTGTTCTTTTTTTTTTTTCTTTTTCGGTTACACTCACTCCACTGGGAAAGCACTGAACTTAGAATATTCCTTCCAAAACCCCACAGGAGAAACATAATATAAGAAGCATGGGGGCTTTTATTGATCCACCGAGATTGCAAAGAGTAATGCCAGAGTGAGCAAGAGGGAGGGAGGACAAGAGAAAGAGAGACAGACACAGTGACAGAGAGAATTTGAGACAGGTTGACTTACTGTTGGCCCTTCAGGCCCAGGCGGACCCTCCACCAGCATTCCCTGAAACACACAAGCACATAAACACTCATCAGATACCACTAGAGTCACCTCTGTTTACTCTCACAGGCTCATTCATAAGCTGTGTGTGTATTTACATGTGTGTGGTACGCAGATATGCTCACAAGCATAGCCATGATGGTGTTTTAAAATGCATTGTGTCCATTCATAGATAGTTGCGGCTGAGGCATGATGTGCACATGCATACGTGTCCCGACACAGCTGCATATCAGCTTTCCATCTGAGAGTCTTAATGTAAATTCCTGCCTGTCATTTCAATTCTGCTGGCAATTGATCTAGGGGGAACAGGAGGGTGAATGATAGGAGGCAACACAGAGGCAACATGCCCTGAAGTGCTCTCTCTGAGAGGCAGAACAAGCCAAGGGAACTACTGATGGGACAGGAAGAGGATGTGAATTCATCCACATGGGCCAATCAGATCTGACATGTAACATATAACCAGGGAAATTGTCTATTCTTTGAAATATATCCCATGGGAGCTTCTCCTGTATGGAATAATTTCTTTAAGAATCTGTATTTCTACCATATATCCCTACAGTCAAAAACAGCGGGCCATCTCAGCTTTGTGTGGAGTCAGCACTGGCACTGACTCACACTACAGATGCATTGTTGTAGCTCGGTGGCTACAGAGATTTCTCTTTGTTTGTTTGCTATTGCGGTGACATTTTGGTTTCTTCTTCTTTCGCTTTGTTGTGGGGACAGAAACCCACACAATATCCAAACCTATTGAATCATGTGATTTCAGCATTTTTCCATCAACCCACGAGCCCTTCGCTCTAAGCTCCTTCAATGGTGTTTTTGGAGTAAAACGACTTCAACTGGTCTTTGACAGTCCTCAGGTCATGGCGAGAGCGAGAGAGGGAGAGAGAGAGAGAGAGAGAGAGAGAGAGAGAAAGAGAGAGCATGATTACAGTGATGATAGGTGCCCCACAAACAGCTGATGGTTCTGAGATGTATGGGCTTAGATGTTTGACCCAGGCTTAGTGGCTGATCATCAAGATAGAAAAGTTTGTGTGTGCACGTGCCTGTGTGTGTATGTGTGTGTGTGTGTGTGTGTGGAGACATCTAGGAGATGGGTCGGCATCAGTATTGTGGGGGTGGGGAATTGGAGTGGTGTCTCTGCTTTTTGCTTGTTTACAATCTGTGCAAGAGAGATAGCCAACAGGCCAATACTGGGTGGTAGTGTGTATGTCCACATGAGCACAGACACACGCACTGCCTTCCGAGAGGTGGTCTCTCTTACACACACCCTCCTTTACTCTCTCACACATAAACATGGAAACACTCAGTCACACAGGCATGTTTACTGAGCAGAGCCCGGTGACATTTGTTTGAAGTGAGCCAGCTGTAGCTGTGTTGGAGATGGAGGCTATACGATACAGGAAATCCTTTCGAGGAAATCACCAGAAAAATGGGATTTCTTCAGGTATTTGGGATTCTGCGACCATGTCCGATACATTTTTCTGGCAAATATATACGAGTCATCCTCATCTTCACACTGGTACCTGTGCATGTGTGAGTAGATGAATCGACTCCACCTGCTAGGACTTCAGACAAATCTGAGGTGGTTTGCAAGAAGGCAGGAAAGTCTTTGAGCGATTTCTCGCTCCCTTAGCTTCTCCCTGTATTCCCTCCCTTCCTCCATCTCCCCTTGTGTTTACCCTGGCCCACATTGTGTTTAGAGATCATTGACAATCCTTGCATGGCCATTCTCCAAATGTTTATGCTGTAGTCCTGATGACCAGCCAGGAGTGGGGCCTTGCCCAAGGATACTGCAGGAGGGGTCTGGTAAGCCCCAGTGAGACCTAACCAGTGTGTTTGGCCACAGGATTCTCAGTCAGAGTTGAGGGATGGGTTGTGTTTAGATGTGGATCACACATATGTACTCTCAGATATAAACATCCACACACTCCCATACACACACAGGCACACGCTGCCTACATCTGTTGCTCAAATCTGTTGTTCAAATAATGATACTCACAGGCTCAATAACAGCAGGCTCTCCCTTCTGTCCCTTCTCACCGCGAGCTCCATCAACCTACACACCAAACACACAGACACAAACATAATATCAGCCCCCTCCTCTTCATCACCCTCATCCTCATCATCCTATCCTCCTCATCTTCATGATCATGTCTTTGGCAGTATGTCCTTCCATTATTTTTCACCTGTCCGTAATACTCATCGGTCTCAGCAGGCAGCACTTTGCCCCCTTTGTCTCCATAATCCAGGTCGCCATAGGCATCATACAGGTCCTGGTCCATATCTCCATAGTCGGTGATGTGCTCCTCCTTGAATCCGTCCAGATCCGTGTAGTCCCCCTCGCCGTCCACACCCAGGCCCTTTCCTGTGGCGACGGACCCCCCGGCTCCGGCCCCGGCGCTGGCCGATCCGCCTCCAGCACTGGAAGATCCTCCTCCAGTGACAGAACCACCTCCTACAGACACAGAATCTCCTCCAGCAGACCCGCCCCCGACGGTGATGGTACTGCTGCTGCTACTGCTTCCTCCACCACCAAGGTGAACTGTACTGCTGCTGCTGCCACCGCCACCGCCTCCTCCACCACCACTGATGACAGTGCTGGTGCTACTGCCTCCTCCACCACCCAAGTGAACTGTACTGCTGCTGCTGCTGCCTCCTCCACCAATGGTGTAATGGCCTTCCTCGCCATATTCATATCCATCGCCGTAGCCGTCATCGTAGGAGCCTCCCACCTATAAAGACAGATTTAGTTATAAAGCTGCAACACTATGGGATAAAACCTTATAGGAACGTGGGATTCATTGATTCTAAGGATACACAGCAATTTTTTTCAATATACAGCTTCTGCGAGACCGACCAGTCACACCAACAACAATTAAGTGCTAGTGCGGTTACTTACTGAGGTTTTGTTGCTTGTCATGGTGATTGACGTTCCTCCTCCAGTGGTGATGACCCTGCTATCGATCTCGCCCCCTGTGGCCAGGTCGATCTTTGACCCAAGCCCCAAGTCCAGCTCGCCCCCAGTGCCCGTGCTGCTGATGGTGACGCGGCGAGAGGTGTCGGGCGCTGCTGTGGACTCGTCGTAGTAGGTCTCGTAGTTGCCGTAAGTGTCATAGCTGTCATAAGGGCTGGTCTCCTCCCCGTAGGCGTCACCTCCAGCATTGGCAGTACCTGCAGAGCCCACCGCAGAGCTGCTAGACGAGCCGGACGACGAGCCAGTGGAGATGGAGGTCACCACTTTGCCCTCGGCACCGGCAGCGCCACCCCTGGCGTTAGTCACAACTTCCTTCACCGTGGTGACCACCTCGTCTCCTCCGGTCACCTGCGAGGCATAGCAACCACTGGTCAACAACAATTCTTGCATAGCTTTCGACCGCTAATGATTTTGGTCATTTTAGTGCTTTTCAGAACAATAAGAAATATGCATAGAGAGATACGTTGAGGAAGAAGATTTCCACATTAATGGAGAGAGTCCATTTGAAACTTAGAATGTTTGGACTAGCATAGATCAGACCGAGAGTGACCAAGAGGCTACCTTGACTTCTTTCGCGGTTGTCTCCTCAGCTTCAGGGGTTGATTCATAAGGCTTGCCTTCCATGTCCTCATAGTAAGGGTATTCATAGTAGTAGCTGTCCTCCTCTGTGTTCTATAGGAAATAAACATAACATTGAGAGAGAAAGAGAGAGAGGAAGAGAAAGAGAGAGAGAAAGAGAGAGACAAAGATTTATATTGTTGTTGATGATTAAAAACATGAGGCATTAAATCTGTGCTACTGTGCTGTTATTGCTACATCAGTCATCTGGATGAGATGCCGGCTGGGTTCACGTGCCAAAGATCAGTCATTGATCAGAAGACACAGGAACGCTGCCCCTTGTCCTTCCCACTCCCCACAACCTTCGCAGTGCTGTATCTCTCTGTTGCAACTTGTTACAACTGAATGACAAATCACTTTTCCACTGCCTTCTAAATGAGTCTGTCACACCTTTAAAAGACAGCGGAAGTTTTCTGTGGACCCACTAGGCATATTGACAGGCCCCGGGACACAGGAGAGGTCGAGAGGAAGAGGTTGGTGGTGGGTTGGCCATTTTGATGTACTGGCACAATGATTGAAAGGAATTTGAAATATGCTCAGATGCATGCATGATCGATTATTTCCCAAGCAAAGGTTAAGATCATCACTTTCATCTGTTAATAGAAATGACAGTGGTTGTGCACGTAACATGCTGAAAACATTCCCGTCCGCCTTGTAGCACTGACGCATCTTTACCTGCGTCAGTGTTGTAAAGACACTGAATACTTGGTATTCAGTGTGGAAAATGGTACTGTATAGGGATGCAGGCTTAGGCAGGCACCGCATCATTCCTGCATATCATTAACTAACTGCATAGCATGATAAGCTTTTTCTCTTCAGTCAGCACTTTCCTCTGGCAGAGTGCAACTCTTTTCCATCAGCCAAGCATTCGCATTAGACTTTTCGGCATTAGATCCAACCAAGATCTGATTAGGGTATTAGAGACAATTACGGATTATGGGAAATTAACTTAATTGAGTAGAGTATGTCAGCCATGAGAGGATTTGGTGGTTGTCTCCATTGAAAGCCCCTACAATGTCCTAATAGTGACCTCTGAATGCAGCTGTCTCTGAATAATTAGAAAAAATCCACATAAAAATGCAATAATTGCTCCTAGTCATGAGTCAGCCACTATGTTATTGTTTCTGAAAATGCCTAGAGTTACGAGTAAATACGGACATATTAGAGTGGTAAAAAACAGAAATGAGCAGATGAAATTAAAGTCGAAAAGATCAAGGCACTCACATATTCGTCTGTGTTGGGGTCCTGGTTCTGCGGCTGGTCGGGAATGGCCACTTCACAATCGGGGCTGTAGTGCTCACAGTAATCATAAGCAGCGCGGTGGTCTGCTACAATCATTAGCTGCTGGATGTCGCCCTGGAAACCACAAGAAACAGGAAGTCATGAGGCTCGCTGAACACGGGAAGTTGTTATGGATGTAAACAAACAAGCAAAGCACACTACACTGACATAGGAGTCCCACACTCAGCGACCCTGAGGCAAGAATGAACGTATGTAAACAAATAAAAGATGAGGGAAAACATCTGTGCGCAACATTGTCTCACGCAGAACAAGCACGTCCTGAAAGTAGGTCAAGTCAGGGGGAACGGAAGGGCGACTAGATGACCAAGAACTCTGTCCCGGGTCCAACAGTGTCACGTCGCATCAGAGCCGAGCACCAGAATGTGACACAAACAGCTTATAGAGAAGAGTCTGGGCTGACAAGAGAACATGGAATAACTGATTTAATAGTAGCGCACACACACACACACAGTTTGTCTTTATTTTCACAGCACACATAAACCCTGGCCAGTTCAGAATGGGAAATGAGTGATTTTGCCTTCAAGCTCATCATGTAAGACAAATGGATCTGCTTAGCGTGTGTAACGCGGAGGACGTGAGCAGACCTGCACATACACACATATCTCACCGGAGCCATTTGACTTACAGAGGCGAGTACATGGGATAGGGGTGGGGATAGAGGGTGGGGGTGGGAGTGGGGGTTGAGGGGTGTGGGGGGGGTGGGGGGTGGGGTTGGTGGAAGCGGTGAGCAGTAGCAGAAGTGGTATCGAAAGGGAAGGGAGAGAGTGAAAGAAAGAGAAAACTCAAGGCAGATATATAATGGAGACAGACAGAAAACGAGCAAGAGAGAACAAGAAGGAGAGAGAGAAAAGAGGAGAAAGGCTCAGAAGGATCCCCAGGCTGCATAGGGAGCTGGGTGTGTGTGTTTGCCACATGTTTCTGGATAGAAAGCTTACAGCACCGAAAACACTGTATTGTATCAATCCAAACATGTCCCGATCACCCTTCCAAATCCAATGATGTCATTCCACATGGATCAAATATAGTGTCAACTTAGTTGATACAAATATATTTTCAGTGCTACGAGTATCTTGAAACTACACAAACTGTCTACTATGGGAATAGATTTCCACAGAGCATGAAGTGTTTTTAATTATGTCCTCTTGCCAAAAGTCTGAAATCCCTCAGTAAGTCCTTCCAACTGCGATTCTCCATGCATAGCTCTCTCTTCTGACTAACAGACATGGATTTCATTTGTGGTCTAACCAGTGACAGTTCATTGAGGAATACTAATTCCACTCACTAGTACACTTGAACATACCGCATAGAACTCCCTGTCTCCGATCCTTTAATAATCCTCTTGTCCTTGCAAAACACTCCAGGAGAAGATGTTTCCTGCTCTGTTTCTTGGCTCATGCTATCACTGGGGTTTATGGTGGATGCAGGAAAACAAATCCCAAAACTTCCTCCAAGACAGTAGAGCTGCTGGTGTAGCCATTACACAGCTCTCCCGGCCGTGAGCTCAAAGTTCCCAGGAAACTTTGCTTTGACATTGAAAGATCTAAATTTGAACACAGGCATTCATTTGATAGCCATAATTGTTTGCGATGGAAGGTCTCTGAGCCATTTGTACTTTTGAGCCGTTTGAAAGCTTTGTCTAAAACGAGCATCCATAGGGGGGCTGGACTTGGTATCAGTTTGACAGCCTGCCTCTCCCTCATCCTGGCAAGTCTGTGTGTCACAGCTGCGCCGAGAGGGGATGATGGGATTTCAGTGTTTGAAATGAGGTCACATTCAGTGAGGAATAAACCCTCTACACAACAAGACAGCTATATAGAGAAACTAAGTCTGAAGGATTGCAACTGCTTTCTTATTCGCATACCATTCTCCTCCTGGTCCCCCCCCCCCCCCTCCTTCTCCCACAGCAGCAGGAGGAATCCCAGGGTAGATCCTGACCACAAGTGGTGTGATCCTGATTTTACCCAGACGAGATACTTAATCATACACCTAAGCATTAATGAGAACACCCTCGGAGCGCTGAGAATATCACCGCAGAATATGTTTAATGATGTGTGACATGTACACACACGTACACACACATGCAAAGAGAGAGAGAGAGAGAGAGAGAGAGAGAGGAAGAGAGAGAGGCGTGTGCAAGCTTTGAAAGAAATGTGCCGTTATAAGGCTGGAAAAGCTGATGGCTGTGTTTGATTGTAGTAACTCTATAGCCAAAGGCATGTGGGGGGGAAAGAGGGTGAGAGGGAGCTGGATAGAGAATGTAGACCTGAGTTGAGCGGTGCTGAGTTGTGCCGGGCCGTTCAGCACAACCAGGTCCAGCTGTCTGAGGTTTTACTCAATGTTAAAAGTGCTAGGCTATAAAAAGAGAAACACTGAACTGCAGTTGGTTTTGTGCACAAAACCAACTGCAGATGGACAGGCTGGAGAAAAAAATGATTAGAAACAAACTTTTTGCTAAGCTTTGTCTTTTTTCGAACATTCAAAGTAGAGCTGCAACTGCTCTGCAAATTATTCCGTTTGCACTTCTTCTTCTTTTGTTTTATGACTTTTATGACACAGATTACTGCCATTTCATTCTCCAGCATGAAATTCTAGATCACCTCTACAGTGATTTAAGGCATGTGGTGTTCCCATGAAAGTGGCACACCCTCACAGTAAAACTATTGTCAAAGGCTAGATCCACCGTGGCGACCGCTAAAGCTGGTTCTGATTTCCTTTCTTTGAGCTAGAGTTGGTCTCTCTGCCACACGTCACATGCCGCACCTCGCCAAGTGTTGCATAAGCTGCTGTTTTACAGATGTAGGGAGGCGGTGCTTATTCCTATACTGTACCCCAGGTGTATGCTAATCTTAAATTTCTCATATAGGACTTGGCACTGAACGGTCACTCCAGTCCAGCTACCCATTAATGCATGGGTTTTTCTGCATTACATTAGATCAACTTCTCTATGTGTTTTATAAGAGGGGATGCTGCACAGCAATTAAATGCAGAGTCAGGGATTCGGTGTTTGATAAGGCTGCATCATGACGAGGCGTTTGGTTAACCCCAACCCCGATACATAAAAAGAACAGGAAATTATAGCTTAGAGGGAGACAGCGCTTTTCTCCATCCTCACCTCAATCATGCACAAGCACGGTCACATCAACGGAAGCTCAGACACATGTGTGACACACACACATAGACAAAAATGTACTGTATATCACATGGGTACATACGACACGCATGCACACACACACAAACACCACCCAGCCCACAACCGCACAGAGACACACCAGAGGAAAAAACAGTTATCACGGAATCACGCCCAAACCCCTGGGGGAACGATAAGAGACGTGCAATCAGACGTTCCTATTTGAGAGGGGACAGCGACATTTTTCACTCTAGAACATCATGTGGCACATCAGAGTGGTGCTTAAGGCAGGGTTTTCAGACAATAACAGGCCTGCCGCTGTCAGCATCTCCCTGGTCTAAGCTGAAATATGACCTCGCTCCTGGCCAATGCTCTCTCCGTGTCAAGCTCCAGTGGAAAATCCATTGCCTGTGGCTATGAGCTATGGCCAACCTCACCTCACATACTGCATGTTATAGAAACTGCTGAGGAGACTTATGTATATATATATGTGTGTGTGTGTTTGTGTTTGTGTATGTGCATGCATGCACATGCACATGCAAGTCTGATTGAAGGACTGTAGATTACAGCTGTGCAGAAGCAGACACACTTCATCAAGGCTTTACAATACTCTAATACTCACCTACTGTATCTGTGTTTTACTGTCAGCCATGACTTTTTTGGCTCTCATTTTTTCTGAACCTCACCCACACATTTGGCACCCACACATTACTGTAGTCATTGCTGTTCAGGTTGTGTCCAGGTGGGGGCAGGAGAGTGTTCTAGTGAGCGTGAAGCCAAAAAACTGTCTCCTTCTGAACCTGACCCATAATCATGCAGGGTGGACTGGGTTCATTGTGTTCCCTGCTCTGATTTAAAAGATATGGTGCATGGAATGGAGAGGAATATTGGTGAGGTTTCAAAATCATTACATTATGAACAGACAATGAATGGAGTAAACAATTCATGAATTAGAGGGAGAAAAAAAAAAAATCTATACTCTTTATCTTTCTCTTTCTCTCTCTGTCTGTCTCTTGCTCTCCTTCTCTCTCTCTCTCTCTCTCTCACACACAACACGTATTGCAGACATCCTCCTTGTCTCACTCTTTTTCTCTCTTTCTCTAGCACACACACACACACACACACACACACACATACAGACACACACTCTCTCTCTCACACACACACACACACACACACACACAGACACACACACATACACACAATGACACATACATGCATGCATGCATACACACGCGCGCGCACACACACACACACACGCACACTTCAAGCATGAGGTGAATGGAACCCCAGGAAAGGCTTGTTTTGATTAGAGCAGGGTCTTGAAGTGACGTCAGGCGACCCCCTGCTGATCGACTCGAGATGGGTGAGCTCAGGGTCCTGTGAAAGTGACACCCTCATGGCTTAGAGTAGGCAGGAAATACACACAGCACACACCCACGGTCATTACTGCTCCATATCCCCAGCGACACCTGATAATGGCTGTGTTTTGCCTTTCAACACAGCACAGCACCCTTACACAGCAGCTTAAAGGAAGAAAAACCCAGTCTTTTTGCCTGGTCGTATGTCAGTAGAGAGAAAGGGTAGGAGGGCTCCGCAGAGCAGGGCAGGACTCTGGGAGGTCCAAACTCTGGCTGCATTCAAACCGAGCTGCTTTCACAACGTATTTACACAGTCGCCCCTGAGCTCAGAGCCAGGCCTTGGTCCCAGTGCCAGCCCACACCAGCACACTCACAGGCCCAGAGCCTGGGCATTCTCCAGCCTGACCACAAAAACCAAACAACACACTGCAGAGGTCAGCTCGCTGCACTGGAGCCATAAATCAACACGCACACACACACACATAGACATACACATTCACACACATATATATATATATATACATGCACAAACACATAGGCATACAAGTATCAAGAAATACACATACACACTCGTGCACACACACATACACACACATAAACATATACATACGCACACAAATGCCACACCAACAAATTCAGAGAATTAAGACCTTACCAGACATCAAGTACATTTTCAGCCACATACACTTTCCTCTCCAGACTGTAGCTGGATCCCAGCGCTCAGGTCAGCTGCCAAGAGCAACAGGCAGGTCTGCCACCCCACTTATCCACTACACAGCACCGTGCCCACTCCCTCACCCTGCGGCCTCTTTGCTCCTGCCCTGTTTCTGGATCCTTTCTAGGTCTTCTCTCTCAACCCCCCCCCCCCCCATCTCTCCCCCCCGTATGAGATTTAATCCCATGGGCGGCTGTATTCCCATTCCCCTGTTCTTTAGGCTAATGGGAGCCAGGGCGGCTCGCCTCACCTCACAGAGGTGGACTCTGTGAATGTTTGGCTTGGCCATTTGCTGAAATCTACATAAAAAGTGCTGAGGGCACATTTCGGGGGCTTGCTGACACAGTTAAGAAATAACGGAGGGGATAAAGGGGGCGAAACACAAACATCTGACACGAGTTAGAGAAATTCTTTTAATTATCCACGGTGGAAACTCTATCTTCCCCGGGGCTATCGAAGTTCAAGTCCCATTCCACAGCCCAAAATGTATGGCGTTAGTATGTTCTGAAACTGAACCATGTCATGTACCACGGACATGGTGCTACAGGCAAATGTGACTACAATAATATACAAGTATAGACTCTAACATTGAGATTCAATCCATCACAGGCTTTGGAAGTTCACAGTCACTTCAGAGTCCCATCCAGAAAGAAGAGACTGTACATAAAGCATAAACACCTGAGGCATTTTATGGGTGTACATTTTTAGACACAATGCACTGTTCAAAAGTGAAAACATTATCATAGATGCCGAGCCCATGGAAAGCACAACAGAAAGCCCTCCACTTGAACCTAAAACACACTATTACCACTGATGACTGATGCCTCAGACAAGTCTGTCTGAGGGCATGTTTGGCCTCATAGCCTCATGTAACTCCCATGACACTATTAATGCCCCTTCGTGTTTTTGTGCCAGATTTGTCATCAAGGCCCAAGCAGAGCAGCTGACCTTTCCAAGTCTCCTCTAATGGGGCTGATGAGAGAGGCCATTATCCATCCATTCAACGTCCGTTTTAGACCTGTTACTTCTTTCAGACACCTGAAAGGGGTTTTCACAACAAAAACCAAAGAGTCCAGGTGCATTCATAGTGTTGGTGAAATACAGAGTGACTCATGTGCTGGACAGTTTTCATATTTTAAACTGTGGAGCCACTGTTTCAGACGCTTTGCTAAAACTAGATGAGCGCAGCTAATAATAGACAAACAATAAAGGAGAAGCACGGCAGAGGCCTGGTAACATCATCCGTACCCATTTGACAACTAGCATGGAAACTGAGCCAAATGGCACCAAATGGGATTCTGAATGTGGAAAACCTGGATATGGAAAATGGCGTCAGGTTTCCGTCACAAGTACATGTGCTTAGGAATAGTCAAGCTGTGAGTGGGAAGAGCCTCTGAAGGTGAAAACTTTTCACACATCTTTACCTTAAATGACTTAAGTGTCTGAATTCTAAAGAGGGGGAGCAGCTTAATAAATGGCAGGATAATTGCAGAAAAAGCCTCAAGCGAAGAAGAGGAAACAGGACATGTAAAAGCTGTCATGGCTTCACAATATTTAAGCCCTTAACGAGCATCAAGCCCATGTGTTCCTGTTTTTTACTGCTTTTTCCTGGCTCTGGGTGCTTCCACAGCAAGTCCCACACCTCGCCTCATCCCAGCCGTGCTCCAACCCTCCATCACCCCCCCACCCCCACCCCCTCCTTTCTCTCATCTAACTTGCACTCCCCTGCCTACTTTTATCAGTATGCCTTTCATTCCATCCCTAATCCCCCATTATTCTTAACCTCAACCCTCTTCATCTCAAGCTCATCACCCTTCCTTGCCTCTCGTCCCTCACTTATCGTGTTCCCTCCTCTCCTCCTTGTCCGGCCCATCAGCCCCGGGACAGCCTATCAGCGGCTACCATGGAAACCTCTGGATGATGTCATGTGGCTGCCGTTCAAAGGTTGACATCAGCGGGGAGAGAACTCCTCATTCTTTCCAGCGTCTGACCCAATGTTTTGGCTCCCCTACCCCGACCTACTGCTACAGCTTCCACTCTCCTCACAATCTCTACCGTGCACCCCTGTACCATTTTTACCCAACACTAAAAACTGGCTCTGAATTATTCTCCTCCACCTGTCTGATATGGTTGATTTATGTCTTTGTGTGACAAAAGGTAAACGGCACGCTCACACACATTCATACACAGTCCCAGCCAACATGGGTACTCTAGCTCTGCCTGGCTGTTTAGCAGCAGTCTATGCCAGAGACAATGGATGGCTAGACTGTACCACTGTCTTTGCAAAGCCAACAACCCCCCCCCCCCCCACCCCGGTCCCGTGCAGATTACCTCCTGAGAGAGGCTGAGCAGCCAACCTGGCC
Organism: Centroberyx gerrardi; assembly: GCF_048128805.1. Classification (NCBI taxonomy): domain Eukaryota; kingdom Metazoa; phylum Chordata; class Actinopteri; order Beryciformes; family Berycidae; genus Centroberyx; species Centroberyx gerrardi. The sequence continues at coordinate 24,324,650 of NC_135998.1, forward strand.
CGTCTGTGTTCCCTCAGACTAGCCACAGCCATTTATTCCACATAATGTTGATTCCAGCCCAGCGACGGGCCTTAAATTATCTACCGTTTTTCTTGGCACGCTCACTGGGAAACAGTGCTGTCTGCACACAGACAGCACTGTCTGCAGATGCACACTGTCAAGCAGGCGCTACCTTCTGCACAACACTGATATATAAATACCCTACAAACACACACATGCCCTTAACACCCATGTACACTGGCATGAAGAAACATGCTATCACTAAAGCTCAGGATAATGGTATTAAACCAGAAGCAGTCGTATAAAGGTGTAATTACAATTTCATTTGGGATAGGTCATAAACGATTACCAGGTAAAATACCTGCCTGGTTACATAATCAGCTCCTTAATTACCTACGTAATCTTTATTGATACACGCTACTCACTATACTCACATATAGTCTACACATTATGGTACTTATGCGAGATAGACACTCTCTCTCTGGGACCACAATAACCATGTCAGAAACCAAACCACAAACCGCTTGAGCATAAGTACTACTTTCCTCCTGACTGCTGTATGTAAAGAAAAGGCTCAGTCTCTTTACAGGCAGATAAAACACATCAGTCACTGTAATTCACAGCGAGACACACACACTGCCATGATTGAAGTTGTGATAAGCCACATTCTCTCGCCCTCTTCTCCTCTGTGTTTAAGTATACGCTTGATGTTTTACTGCCTCTCAACACTGATTTATCTCTTTTTTTTTCTTTTTCTTTTTTACTGTAGTCCCTTTGTTAATAATCTTCCTTATCATGCATGGAAATCAATTCAGGAGAAATCGAATCAATCTGTCAAAAAGAGCAATCTTAATTTTATAGTTCACAAGCACCATAGTGCTACTTCTCTCTATTTACCCTTTTACATGCTGCTTTTCTAAGAAAATCAACTGGAAATTGCAGGCTCTTGACTCAACTGAATTAAACGGCCTGCCACTGAAATCAAATATGTTTTTCTGTGTTTTCATGCTCACCACCTTTTGGTGGTAACTGCCTTTGGCAAAAGTCAACACGGGATCAGACTAAACTATGGAGGGGAGAAGGGAGTAAGGGGAGAAAGGAGTGCAGCATGAGCATAATTTGGAAACTATGTGGCATATTTTCCATTTTCTGCAAGCACTGGAGCCTGTCCTGTCTCCCAACTGGCAGACACACAGCAGGAGGACTTTAAACATCACTGACAAAATATCTGTCTGTTCCCACGGTAACGAGTGGCCTATTACTGTGGCTGTGATAGCTGGATATGATTTAAATTGTTCCTACATCACCTCAATCTGTTGATAAGTAGGCTACCGGCCACAACTAAATTAGAGGAGAATTACAACCTTACCAAATGAATGAATTCAGCTTCTGGTGATGTCAACTGGAGGAATTTACCAGTGGCCATTAGGAGTACAGTGGGGAATACACACACACACTCTGTGTGTGTGTATATAAAACTCTCTCAGACACACACACACACACACACGCACACACACAATGCCAAAACTGCATTCATGCCTCATTTAAGATTTCAAGTCAACAATTTCACAAAAAAATGTGAAATTAAACCCATGTAATATAAAACACAGCTTTACTTTGTCCTACTTCGCCCATGAACCACATGTAACACTCCTATGGAAGAAAACATCTGCAGTGCGTCTATTACTTGAAATACAGGGATTTGGATGATCATTTGTCATTTATACGGCATATGAAATGGCTTTGGAAGAGGGGTTGCATGAAGTGAATTTTAGTTTTAGTTTTATATCACATCATATATCCATCTCTCCTATGGCTTGGCAGCCCCACTTTGGGGATCGCAGGGGGAGTGATGTCATAATTCTTTCTTATTGTCTGTTCCCGTTGAGCAGCAGAGAGGTCAAAGGTCAGCTGGCTCAGCATCAGTCACATCAGTCAGCCTCTGTTACTAATTATTATTGAGGGCCTCAGCCTCACAGACTAATCCCCCTTTATACAAGCACAACTCTGACAGGACAAAGACAACACTATTCCTTGTGCCTGTGTGTGTGTGTGTGTGTGTGTGTGTGTGTGAGCGCGTGCGTGAGCATGCATCATGTATCCTTCACAGGGTTCATGTTTAAGAGCAGCTCAGCCACAAATGTCCACACCAGCTTGCTTTTTTCCTTCCTTTAGGTTACTTGGGATTTATCTTATCTAAGATCAATATAACTTTCTTTTTTCCTGATTCTCCCGTCTGAGTTCAAAACAACAAAAAAGTATTTCATGTTGAGATGCATATCAGGTATCTCCGGGTTTGATAAGCCCCAGGGGGCTTGCTGTCAGTAGACTGATTAACATCAATTTTTCATCTCCCACCACAAAGCTTTGCTTAAGGGAGGATAAAAAGAGCAGAAGAGAGGGGGCGAAGCCCTCGTTCTCATAATGAGAATCTTCACTATCTGTCACCACTTGTTAAACAGAAACGTAGCAGCACATTCTGACAAACGCAGGGATCTAAAGAGAGAAAATTAACAATTCGTCTAATAGGTTTTAGCTGCTCATTGAACCACAACAAGTGGTGAAATACCGACAATAGACGCAGAGTTGACCAACAAAGGTCACTCAGAGGTTCAGAACCAACAGCAGGACGGTTAAAAACTGGGGAAGATTAAAAGGTCCAATGAATCCTCTTCTAATTAATGTCTCTGATACCTTAGGGTATTTGATAAAATAAAGAATCTGTAGATGAAATAGAGATAAGGAGTCATAACGCCTACCTCAAAGACCTCTTCATCAAGTATTCTAGTTCCAAACACTACAATTCCTTTGGTGTCGATGATGGGGTGGGGGCTTCGGAGCAGCTTCTGGGTGGTCTTCTTTTTACAGTCCAGAATGAGGGTGATGGTCTGCTTGTGCACACTGATGGCCACTCGATGCCACCTGGAAGGGGAGGTGAGGTTAGTTCACACACATACTGGGTTACAAGCCGCTCGCTTACAAACTGCTAACAGGCTAAGGACAACCTTTTGTGTCCAGCTTCTCCTTGAAATTCAAATATATTCTACTCTATTTCACTCTATTCTTCTTGTATAGTGGCGATGTAAATGGATTTATACACTGTGATTGCAGGAAAAAGCTATGCATTTGAGTACACTACGGTGACCTGCACTATATAAAAAGTACGAGGGATTAAATCTCACAAACTATAAATACTGGCAAGTGATGGATTTGATAACATGTCACAGATCGGCAGATAGGAATAACAATCACCAATAAAGGGACACCTGGTTCAGGTGCCAACACACTAAACCACCTACAGATGCAACAAACAACCTCATCAAAGACTAACACACATCCACCTGTTCTCTGATTAGAGAGGAAGATGCATAAACAAAAAGCAGAGCCCAGGTCTGATATCAGCGTAACATGGACTGATGCAGTCTGACACTCATGTACTGTGCAATTGCGGTAAGAGATTGATGGATGTCAGCTGAGCCAACTGTTGCACAGAGCAAACAACAGGTGCCTGGGACGCACGTACTTTCCGTCAGCTAGGTTGACTCCTCTGAAGAGGGGGTAGTCCTCGGGGCTGGGCTTGCCTGTGTGGTCCTCGTACAGGAAGACGGGAGAGCGACCCACTTCCAGTCCGAGCTGCTGGATGCCCTGCTCGTTGTACACAGACATCAGGAAGGACTGGCTGCCCTTCTTAGGCTTCACTGTGGCCAAGATGGAAAAGTCCTCCGGGAACACATCACCTGGCAGAACCAATGGCAGGTTGGAGAGAGAGAGAGAGAGAGGTTATAAATAGCAGTTTACGCTCGTCATCATAAAAAGAATGAAACACTAGATTTGTATTCAGGATGTTGTAATGTTAATATTATCTTGAGGAATAAATTGTACTCTTCAGTGTCAAGAGGGCGCAGTAAGTCTACTGGATGTTGTTACTGGCTGAGTGAGATATTAGATTTTTCTAACGCAAACGAATGTTACAATAACAGATAGGGATAATTAACATTGGAAGACATGGGGAGACGGGCTTGGAGCAACTAAAGAAAACACCGGCCATTTCTAGAATGGTACCTCTGCCCAAAACCAAACAGGATAGGAGTAAATCTGGAAGGAAGGATAGCAGAGTAGAGGTCTGTCGGAGAAAAAACAAGAGGGAGAAGCAGGAGTGGAAAGTGGAGCATTCCCAGTGCAGCACAGGATGAAAAGGGTAATGACAAGAGCATGTGATCCTGGGAGACTTTGCAGAGCTACCCTCCAAACCCCGCCTCCCCACTGCTCTCCTCTCCCACAGCTGATCGATCTAGCAGACGCCGAGGCGCTCCAACAGAGGGATGGAGAAGAGGAAATAGGAGGAGAGAGTGAAAACTTTTACAGGAGAGAGTGTTAAAGACACAGATGCAGTGGAAGGGGACAATATAGGGACATTTGAACAAAAACAAAGCCACAAAAGGTGCAGAAACAGAGAAATGAAAAGGAAGTGTCTGCAGTGTCTGAAGCCTACTGAACTCTTTCCTCCATTTTGTTAGAGTGGGCTACATCTGCCAAACAGATGCCCCGAGAGCAAAGCCTTGTGAGACACTGTCAAGACCCCAGCAAGGGGGCGGGCTTTCCAACCGTCCAAGAACACCGGCGCTCTCACATATGCAGGTCAGACTCACGTCACTTCAGGTAAGCAGATCTTCCGATATTTTAGAGTTCGGAAAAGGGATCTTCAGAAAATCTGTCTATATTGAATCTACCATTGTTATAGCCAGACGTGGCTAACTGGATTAGTTTTAACATAAGCAAAGTAACCACTTGGATTCCAGTAGCGACTAACTGTTCAGTATGTGCCAATCTTTCCAGGAGACCGGAAAAGAGAAGTGGGGCTTGTGGTCGCAGTGGTTTTGTAGCACCTCATGCAGCCATCGAACCCCCTGCTCCGCCACCATTTCCCAAATAATGGGAGACAGGCGGAGCTGCCTGGAAATGCTAAATTAGAGTGTCTACGTTTTAGGTAGCCAATCAGAAGCTGCGGAGGCAAAGACGCCTCAGCGGGAAAGCAGTGCCGAGGTCTGGAGCCTGAGGTTGGGAACAGACACTGGAGGAGAGAAGGGAAGAAAAGAAAGGGAGGGAGGAAAGGAAGAAAGGAGGAGGGACAGAAGGGAAAGGAGCTCCAGTCACTGATGGAAAGTCTGGTTTTGCCATCATCTGCCATTCTCCGCTTCCTCTCCTTTCTTCTTTTCATTGTCTGTCAGTCAGTCTGCATCTGTGTGTCTGCCTGCCTTCCTGTCTATCTGCCCTTTCTCTATCTCCTATCTTTCCTTCATTAATGCCAGGCATCTAATCACATCATGCGGAGAGCACATGCCTCGGCCGTGTGCCTCCTCAGGAATTCAGCTTGGCACCGAATGAGAGGCACCGCTTTGACTGACAGATGCTTCGGCGGGACGATGTAAGGCAGAGAGCTGGAGGGAGAGAGAGAGCATGAGAAAGAGGGAGGGGAGCGAGAGAGACCTCAGACAACCCTATGGAGGAGTTCAGTACAGGGTGTAGATGTATAAAGACACTGGTGAGCAGAGTGAGATAAGAATGAGATAAGATATAAGTAAGAGTTACAGAAATTAGGACAAATTTGGACAAGAGAAAAGAAACCTGGGGAGTGAAAGTTTGCCCCTACATCCGGTTATGCATGAGCCACGTCTGGCCCAGAGACAATGAGTCAGCGCTGGCTCGGGACAGGCTGTTTGTGTTGAGGTCAAGGGTTGGCTCAGGGGTGAAAGGGACTCCATGGCACAGAAGAAAGAAGTGGGAGCGGGGGAGGAGAAGAACGATAGAGTCCAACGTTCAAATTCAAAGTGTTCCTTTTCGGGGTGGACCAATTGCCATTTTCTCTGAAGTTTAAGTCGCTCTTCCACAGCAAGCGTTCTCATTTATGCATTTATCTCTGTGATGTTTCATTTGTGCGCTGTCTCCTCTCCTCCCAAGCTTCACCCAGCTTGACCTTTGACCCTGCCATCACTATGGGGACTAAGATGCCCTGAGAGAACCTCCATCATGACGCCCCGACCAGCAGCACCTCAGAAGAGGAGGGTGGAGGTAAACAGAAAAGAAAATTGAGGAAGCGAGAGGAAAAAAAAGAAAAAAATGAGCATTCTCTTGTGTCAGTGTCCATTCCTCCTCACTCTCTCCTTAGGTCCTAATAGCAAGGTGGGAGGGGGGTGGCTCAGAGGATCTCGGGTTGCTCTGGAATGTGTCTCTCAAACCGCTACTCTGGGCCACCAGATGAGAGATACTTCATTCCTCATTTAGTGTGTATGTGTGTGTGTGTGAGAGAGAGAAAGAGTGTGTGTCTGGACATGGTGGGAATGGAATGGCTGTGGAGCCAGTACTACTGGAGTTTACACTGGCAGCACCATCGTCAGTGTCAGACCAAAAAAGATCTGGGAAAGCCAGGGACTCAAAGACATCTCAACCAGCCAATCAGGAACAACTCATCATTTTCCTCCTACTTAAATAAGCAATTAAAGTGACCTTTTATTTTGATCAACTGAGTCAGAACTGGCACGCACAACGAGTGAGTCGAATCAAACGTTTTCACCCTCGAAGTATGGTATAGCTAATTCCACAGGCAGTATTTTGTTTTTCCTTGGACAGGTCTGTGGGAGAACTATTAGAGTTAATAGCCCTGGGCTTTAGTTACTGGTTAAAGGGGGTAGAGAGAGTGGTTTGCCACCCTGTCTCCACTTTCGCTGTGCTGGCATACTTCTCTGTCTAACTCCTGACATCTGCTCTTCATTCATTCTCCTGGATGTACCAAACCTTACAGAATCCCTAAGAAACCCTCCAGAGCCAGGGAAGGGGGCAGGAGTCATGCCAGCACTTTGACTGATCCGCTGTGCCATCTGTCAGTGTGTATGCATCCAGGTAAATGGGGTAGAAAGCCTTCTGTAATATAATTGGTCATTCAGTCATCGTTGTGTCCAAATCCGCTCTTCCGTGTGAGACGAGCAGCATTCCAATGGGATTGCACGGTGCTGCAGGTTTGTGGGTGTGCGGAAAGAGAGAAACACTGCAACTGCACAAACAATGCAAATTCAAACAACACGTACAAAAAATCCAAAGCAAATACAACCACAAATGAAGAAACGCGCTGCAGAATGCCAAAGCAAATACATTAACACGAAACAAGCGAAACAAAAACACACCAAACCACGAAAAACAAATGCAACAGAAAAACACTGCAGGCCTCCAGGGGAGTATGGGAAAGTGGAATAGGTTGATTTTCGACCACGAGAGAGAAAGAGAGTAAGAGAGTAGCTATCGTTAGCTGGCCAAATAAAAAAAAAAAAGTTTACCTATGTCGTTTCTTTATTCAATAGTTCTTCTTCCCACTTACAGAACAAACTCAGTCTTACTCTCTCGTGTTGAAAATCAAACTATTCCTCTAGGCTACTTCCGTTGTGTTGACTGGATATGCAGCGTTTTTCTATTGCGTTTGTTTTCGTAGTTTGCATGTGTTTTTGACTTTGCATCATTTTTAAATTTGCAGCACATTTCCTGTTAATGTATTTGCTGTGGCATCTGCAGTGCATTTCTTAATTTGCAGCACATTTCCGTTGTATTTGCATTGGATGTTCGTATGTGTTTCTGAATTGACATTGTTTGTGTTGTTGTGTGTGTGTACAAGTTGCAGTGCGTTTCTCCTTATGCAATTGCTTTGCGCCGTTGTACAGCGTTTGCACCCGTCGGCCACCGTAGAAACAGAGACAAAGAGGGACACATAATGACAGAGAGCAAGACTGATATGTATTGTACATACAGTATGTGAGTGGCCCTGTTTGCAAGTGGCCCTAATGGAAAAGGTAGGACTCAAGGGAAAAGTGCGTCATGCTTTGTAAGGTAAGGGGAAAACAGAATATCTGTCACTCCTGAACCATCTGTGCAGACACAGCAGTATTATTGCTTTCTACGGCTTGTGATTTTAGCTTAGCCCTTTGAATCTCAGCTGTACTGTACGGTAGAGGGCCCTAAGTGAACGGCACCATCCAGCCACAGCAGTCCAGACCACGAGGAAGAATGCCAACTCAAAGCTCACCCCATTCAGGGAGGGAGGGAAAAGGTGAGAGTGGCTGCATCATTCTTTCCTTGCTGTTTGTGCTGATGTTGGCGGTTGTTCGTTGTGGCAAACAAAATAGGCAAGGGTGAGCAAAAACCTCTACATAACTTCCCAAATTGTCAGAGCCACGGCCAGAAGTCTGTGGCTGTTGGAATATGAAGAACATTTGTGTGGACACTGTGACTGGTACATATGTGCGCAGACACGCAACTTCTCCGATTTTCATCTAAGACTCACAGCGTCACTAAATCTGTATAGGCCATTCAGACATGGGAAGTGTGTGGTCCAAATGTCGGAGGAAGCCAACTGCCTCACTGGCCTATTTCTCCAGTCCTCATCCGCGCCGTGAAGGTGAGGAGGAGTAACCATAAGGACTCTTCTGTTTTCAGTTTCTCAGAGGTTTCAAATGAATCATCCCTTCCACATGTTTGCCTAATGATTGCATGTCTGCACTTGTTCTTTTCCAACACATCATCATAGCCTGTCTGTGGTTATGGGGTCATGGGCCAACATGTTCCCAATCAGAGCTAGTGTGGTTTATTACCAAGATCATAACCATAACGAAGTGTGCATGTTGTTAGTAAGTCTGTGTATTTCTATATGTGTGTTCATGGGCATTTTATAAATGTATGTGCTGATAATTTAGGTCTTTTCCACCTCCGGGCTTTGGAACAAAGTCAAACTTAGTTATGGGGAAAAAAAGAAATGGACAAAATGATCTCATAAGTTTAGCTGGCTTCTGGAATATATTAGCTGTACATCCAATGTCGAGGTGAGAGTGCAGCCAACTAGGGGAACACATCGCAGACACGACTACTAGTTTCTAAGGCCTTCAAGACACAGACAGATAGTTACTCTGTTTGTATATTGGGACTATGTGGTGCCTATTATGAAGTCCTCCACGTTGTTTTATATTATGCAGACTGTCATTTTGGATGATCTAGCATATGCATAATTATAGTATGTGTATCTAAACAGAGCCTCATGTTGGCTCTGCTCTCATAGTAGTTCAAAGTCAACAGTGCTGGTGTGATTGGAGTGCATGAGAGGACATGCAGGCTGCAGGAGTCCTGTGGCTCTGCCTTAAGCCCATAAGAAGAGCCACGACGTGGATCAAAGGTCCACTAAGGCCAGGACAACCTCCGAGAGGCCCAGAATACATGAGAGATATATTATGATAGGGCTGTCACCCCAATCTGAATTGTGTGTCAGCTTAACTCACAAGGTTTATTTCTCTGTCTCTCCTACTTCTCAGCAACTATACCGCGACTATACTCTCTTTTGCTTTTCTTACTACTTTCCCTGATTATTGTATTTTGGAGATTCTTCGAGCTGCAGGGAAACACATTCCGCTGAAATTGAGTGTCTGGGTCACAAAATTATGGCTCTGAATTTCTGCAGTGTAAGTAAATAAATAAATAAGGCGGCGCACAGAGGAAAGTGCTTAGCATGTCCCTCTCAGAACAATCTAGAGCCAGACAGGAGTGAGACACAAAGATAACAACAGAGAGGGAGAAAACACTGCGAGACAGCAGCAGCAGTCGAGGAGAAATGGTAGAGGGATAAATTATGAAGCGAGAGGGAAAATAAAAGAGAGCGGGAGGAAGAAAAGCGAGGAGAGGAAAGATTGTTGGAGAGGGAGGAGAAAGAGAGGAAAGTTCTGCTGTGCACCACAGAGCCGTAACCCAGAGCCACGTCAGCACAATAGAACAAGGAAAAAGTGGAACCCCAGACTTCCCTCCCTTTCACCCCCCTTTTTTTCACTGCTTTTCCATCCTCCAGCTCCTCCTCCATATTACTGGGCTGGATTTCTCATGGAATTGGTGTGTGAGATTTTTTAATAAGGGGGGAATTAGCATGACTCACTGCTTGTGAGTTTCTTTTCTTCTTTGTTTCTCCTCGACTTTTCGAGTGGGTTTGAATGAGAAACAGGACTAGCTCAGTCTCCAGACAATCCAGAAGTGTCCAGAGGTGATGGACTCTGTCTGTCTCTCTCTCTGTCTCTCTCTCTCTCTCTCTCTCTCTGTCTCTCTCTCTCTCTCTGTGTCTCTCCCTTTACAGGACCAAGAATTAGAGTTAGAGATGTATACATACTGTATGTGTTTGAGTGAGAGAGAGAGAGAGAGAGAGAGAGAGAGAAGGGTGTTTAGAGGTGAAATAGCAGATGTGACATACCCAGCCTGTGCTACCATAACTCAACGATACAGGTGACATCAATCATGATAGCCATTAAAATAGCTACCTGGAGGGGTAGGAAAGGGACAGGCCGAGTGGGAGGACAGACATATTACTTTCCAGTCATGTTAAAACATTACATCTCTACTTTACTATGACCTGGGGTGAAAGGTCATAGAGTTGCCCCGAAGTCAAGACCCTTAGGTCACAGAAACAACCTGTAAGACGGTTACGGAGCATCTCGGACATGCCGCTACACCTGTAAGAGTATATCATAAAACCACAACATTAGAAGGGGACAAAGCGGGTTTGAGGTTGAAGGTTTGAGGTGGAAAGTGAACAGGAAAAGAGAAGGTTGCATTAGCGTTTAGAGGTCCAGAGAGAGATCTAGTGTCTTCAGCATCGGTTAGCTACTCACCTGGATACAGCTGTTTGGTGGGGGCGCTGAGCTGGGCATCTTTGGTTACTCTGTAGGCCACATCAGGTCCTTGTGTTGACTTCCTATGTGAGCACAAACCCGTCGTTTTCGAAACACCCTCGGGTAAACTGTGAAAATCTAAAATCTTCAAGAGGTCCGCTGGTTCCACTGCAGAGAGAAAAGAGAGGTAGAGAAAAAAAGATTTAGATAAACGGTTTTGAATTGAGAAATTTGTCTCTCAGATTTCTCACAGTATAAAGCCCATACTGCCCATAGCGCGCAATACATTTACAGTCCCTAAAGCATGTTGTACAACACAAGTTATAGGCATGGTCTTATATCTTATACCTCTGCATGTTAAGTTAGCCATAATTATGCCCATTTTATGACCTTTCCTTCTATTTTCTTTCTGTTGCTGACTCATGAGTACTAGTTACTCAGTAGGACATTTCGCCGCTGTGGCTCAGGAAAGATTTTAATTGTCCATTTAGGCACACTAAACAGAGATGCCCATTTATAGATCACCATGATAATGGGTTATAGATGCAGCAAAGCCCATCCTTCCATCCATTTCTCTACAATGCTAAATCTACCGCTGCCTCCCTCTGGCCACAAGCGTACAATTAGCACACTTTCAGGCCGGTCGTCCCGACTGTAACCAGGCCACCGCAGAAGCACACTGGGTCAGAACTGTGTGACATGGGGTTTGACCCTGGACCGCACACTTGCAGGCCAAACCACCCAGAACAAACAGCTGTTCCTGCAGCCAGATGCTGACAACAAGCTACACAATGACACACGTTAGCATCCAGCCCTGTCCGAGCAAAGATGTGAGCAGAAGAGGGTCGTGGGCCTTGTCTATAGGGAAAGCGGCATAGGGTTGGGAGCCGACGGGATGTTTTAGAGGAGGCAAACACTAAAATGAGGGGGGATGTAGAGTAAACGGAGGAGGACAACAAAAGGATTTTATGGCACAGGTCTTTAAGAAATGAAACAATGGTATTCCACACCATGGTATGCCACAGCATGCATTTTTGTCCTCTAGAAGCACTTGGAGGGAGAAAGGTAATCCTTCGACATAACCAAGAATGAAAGTGCACACACACACACACACACACACACACACATACAGGTTAAGCAGTCCTAGTGACAGGCTGCAAGGACCACACACACTCTGTTCAGAAAAACACTTTCAATAGCCCCATCCATCTGAGAGTGAAAGGGCTGCTGGAAAAGTGGATGGGCAGAGCCAAGAGTGTTTGCACTCTCCGTTGCCCTGCATCAACCTCCAGCTGGATGTCATTACACACGGACTCACGTGCAGCGGAGATCAATTAAAGAAACCTCGACATTCTTAAAGAGAGGTCTCCGTTTAAGACCGCTTCAGCTGCACGTGTCCCGCTACAGCTGCAGGGGGGGGGGGCTGGGGAAAACTTCCTCCTCATCAAGTGGGGTCTGATTGCATGTTGTCTGTATCATGCTATAGTCAATGAGACAAAAACACAGCTAAAGAACGCTTGAGACCGGGGAACATTCAGAAGTGCCGAAGATCTTTCACTTGCAAGTGCATCTGTCTCATATCAATTACAGACAACTACTGCAGAAACATTAGTTCACAACACAGACAAACAAACACCTTGTAACTTGTTTCGGCTGGTCAACAAAATAAACAAAACATCATCACCCTTTATCACTTTGTACACATACACATATACACACAACAGTCTGGAACAATTGTGTGATTTGAGTCAGATAAAAAAATGTAAACTATGTGGTGATTCCCCAATCAAGCTGCTCATCTCATCTCTCCCTTGCTCGTTCTCTCTCTTTCTTTCTCTCTCTCTCTCTCTCTCCCCTCTCCCTCTCTCTCTCACTGTCCTGAGCCAACCCACTCTTCCTGTCTCGGAAGAAAGCTATTACCCAACCCCTAACTACATAATTGTATTTCTTCACATGAGAATGTGGAACCCTGCATGAGATCACATTGCTCTGGGGGACATATTAGGCAGAAGCACTGGGATGCGTAGTCGCAGTTTATTTGACGTACACATAAGGATAAATAACTTAATCCAGCTACCACCCATCCACTTCGTAACCCACCTTCCCCAGCCTTTAAATATGACAGAAAGATAACATAACTAAATGCACAGGCCCTGGAAGCGCATACCACAGGTTGACAGAGCCTCTTTAAGTGGATGAAGGGTCCAAACAAAAAGACAGCTTTGTCTGTCATCGACTCATAATGAAGAGATATACAGAAACTCCCCCACCAGCCAGAAAATGTCCATCATTCACCATGATAATAGAGGCTCGTTTAATGAGTGAGTCTGAGAGAGCTCTACGATGGTGTAATAATATGTCAGACTGTCAGAGCGAATGGGAATGTAATTCTGTCGGGATGTTGTTTGGTCACTAATCAAAATCGAGTTTCATTCTACATCATTATCACTCTGTGGTCTGTAAAACTGGGAGATCTTAAGAACTGATCCTATGGTATGAAATGCGTGAGGCAAATTTCTCTGCAAGCATAGAATCTGTTGCACCGGTTGCTTAGCAACTGAGGCATTCTGGGGTCTGACTGCCTGTTAGCAATGTGCATTAAACTTCTGCAAAGTAAGTTGAGTGTTAGCACAGTGTTTCTTCACACACATCAACACGGTGTCAGAAGATAGAGCATTAAAGCACAGGGACTTTAAATCATTGATTCAGGCTAAAGAAAGAATCACGTGTTATATGATAATGCACTTTGAGTTTGGCAAAACGATTCTTCAAACGACATTATGGGGGATATAAAAATTGAGAAGCACAAGGAAAGCATCATGAATTCACAACTGCTTAATGACAGATTCATTCATCAAATATGGCAAGGAAGTGAGGCGCTTGCTAAAACCTGCAGTGTTTATAATTTAGTCTTGTTAGCTGATGTTGGCTGAGATCGCAACGCCTGATGCTTTTATAGCTAAAACCTGTTTCATAGGCTTAAGGCACAATTATTCAAATGTCTTTTGCACCTATTCTTTTTGTCATAGCCTATGGCCCTATAAAGAACAACGCTGGGCATTGCCCAATCTGCACTGGGCCCATGGCACAGAAAAAAAAGGGATGTTTTCACCCAACAGTGCATGCAGTAAAAAGGCATGAACCTATCTTCAGTCAATGCAAAATCTTTTTTCTTTCATTACAGAATGTAATTATAACAATTTTATAGTTCAATTTTTGATAATTTTCGAGCAGTGTTCACACACTTGGTAAGATCACTTGTGGTGCCTAGGCAAAGAACTATTATGCACCTACACTTTATGCTATTGTAGTCTAAAACTTGTTGCACACAATTTTAAAGTGTGAACCTTATGAATCTGCATTGCTGCATGGACTGGTATCGGTATCAGAATATTCTGCTTATAGCAGTTCAGCAATCCAATTGGAGCTTCTGAAACTGCTGCTTCTCAGTCACTAATGTAACAGCAGTAAATACAACCAACTTGCACATTGCACATCTTCATATGCAGTATATCTCTGAGTCTATCTTTTGATTTTAACTGAGTTGGTGACATCAAACAACCGCTATGGCTGAGCAGAGGGAAAACCTATAGTTTGCCCCTCAGCGCCAACCACCAGTGCTCCCTGTAAAAGCCACATCAGCCAGCTATACCACCACAGTTTTTTCTCCTAACGTGGCAACATCCCACAACACGTCACCCTGCAGGACTCACAGACATGAGGCCCATGGCATACTGGAGGCCTGGGGTCAGAGGTAGACAGGGATAAAAGCCACCACACAACCACTACAGAGACACAGACGGTGACAGAGTTGACGGACTCTTAGGACCACAAGGCCACAGGCTAAAGGCAGGAAACCAAAGCATGGCTATATGACAAGCAATATACATTTACTGTAGATGCATACTTACTTATATGTGCTTATATATACATGTGTTAACTTGTATGCATAAACACACACACATACACACACTTACCATACAGACTAATGTACAAAGCTACAAGGAGATAGATAGATAGATAGATAGAAAGGCAGAAAAGCAGACAGGCAGCTAGACAGATAGACTAAGAGTGATTGCTCATTCAATCTAACCATCAAAAATCTAAATACCACAAAATCACCTGGCTCATGTGGTGTTGACAGTTTGGCCAAAAGTCATAGTGTTCATATGGCTGAGCTCTGCATGCAGATGAATTTTAATTGTTGGTTGGTGAGCCAGATTCTCAGGCTGTTATTTTACCAACCAGCCACTGCCTCCCTTTTCTGTCTAGCCCTGAATCATCTCTCATGTACACCCACTGCTGTGTATGGCTCCCCATTTCCTTATATAGACACAACCAAGCATACTTCCTACTGTTGGAGACACTGGTAGTGACAGGTACAAACGTTGACTTCATAAAATAGGCCTAGCCTGTTACCCATAATAGAGCTGAGGATTTATTTCCATCCCCATAATACTAATTTATGTGTTAGAAATCCTTCAAAAATCACCTGTGTATTTTATAGCATGGCAGGCTATAGCTTGTCAACATGGCACTACATAATCCAGTGATTTTAACAAGTGCCAATTTGTTTGGAAAGGTGCTTGGAATGCTGTTCTTTTTTTTTTTTTTTACACTCATCTGTAAATAAAGTATTCAAACAGCACCTACAAGCTAACAGGGGCTGTTAGCAAATTAGCTCCATTTAGCAGCTAACTGCTATTTGCAACAAGCCACAGCCACTTTCTGAAAATGACCACAACTAGTTTACAGATGATGAGAATACATAAACTGTGACAGATATGAATGATAGAAAGAACAAATATCCTTTGGACTGTTGCAGCAGCCTACAGTCATTGTGTATCGCAACAGTATTATAACAATCCAGGATAGTGCATGAGCCGCTGGACTGTGCTCAGCGGCAGAAGGGAAAAAAAGGAGGAAGTTTGTGAGGAGCATCCAGTCGATGCTAACTGTGTCGTGACCCCTGCTGAGGAGTGTTGCTTTTGCTAATCCACACTGACACGAGCTAATCCTATAAAGATCAGCAGCTTTTGGGAAGGAAACAATTGTCATCAGGATACCCCCCTTCATTCCCTACTTGCTAATCTCTCTTCCCCTCCATCAATCTATCCATTACCTCATCAAACAAATCTATTGTGTTCTCTCACATTCCGTCCTTCAATTTCTCTTTCACCAATAATTATTGTATCCAGGGCAGGAATTTCACGGGGGCCATGACGGCCATGGCCGCCGTGCCCCCTCAGTTTGGCCTTATGCCCCTCAAAAAATGATATGCCCTGCAGCCACAGTGGCCTTGATGCCCCGCCCGCACTGCCCCAGCTGATTTTGCCGTTTTCTCCTCTGCCTCTTTCCTGTCAATACGGTTTTTAGACACCAGTGTCTTTTGTTGAGATTCTGAATTCTTATTGGGCAACATCAAGTGAAACGCTGCGCACATAACCAGTGGTGGGTTTGATTTCGAGCCTGGTATGAACCGCTGGAAAACCGGGCTATTTATGATGATAGTTTGACACAAATCTAGCACCGGACAACCAGGAGGAGACTTAATCGAACTCATCCTGATGTGCCAATGCCGCAAAGCTGTGACTGAGTGAACTGAGAAGAGAAGGTCGACTGAGCTGAGGTAAGAAAGTTTGATAAATTAGCGAACGAATAAGACAAGAAACTCAACATATAATGTTACGCATTGCTCGTATAGCATAGCTGACCCAGTGGCCTAAGAAGTGTGACGTGCCTAATGAGTATTATAGCCTAATGTTTGTAACATTAATGTTAACAAACGTAACGTTAGCTAACGCTTGCTAGCTAGCTGTCAAATCAATGTTATGTTTTTATGTTAGGTAGGCTAACACCGGTAGCTGGCTTCGTTAAATTCATTATTTCCGTGGACTTAAAATCATTTTATTTGATGGCCTTGCTGCCCTGGCATTTGGCCTTTGTGCCCTCAAAAAATTGACAACACCAAAGGCCAAGTGGCCTTGCCCCTAAAATGATGAAATTCCAGGCCTGATTGTATCCCTTATTTTCATCTGCGGAGGGAAGGGATTTGAACCCCAACCCCTGATGGATCTAAAACCAACCGCAGGCCCAGGCTGGGTCACCTGGGGGTCAGCCAGGGGGAGAGGGCCAATTAGCAGCTCACAGGAAAGGAGGGGGAAGGTGAAGGGATAGCATAATGTATCTCTGTCCTGAGGCCAGCAACCTCACAATAAGGCAGATACATAAACCTGTCAGAAACCTGTCAGAGATGCTGTGACAGTGTGTCTTTTCAGCATGTAAAGCACTGATTTATCTGATTGCATAGAACTTGAAAAAAATAAAATAAAAAATAAATATTACAGCCTGCATAACAATCAACAACCAAACCAGTGCTTCATATACTCTAAAACACTATCAACTCTATTTGCCTCTCACTTGGACCCACATTCACACACCTTTATTCATGCATTTCACTTGCCGACATTCAACCCTCCAGAGGAAACCGTGCTGACCACATCCTAAGCCACAGGTATGGGTCCCAGTCCCACCTTATTAAGCTGAGGTGTTTACCTACTTAGCATGGCAGTTCCCTCGAGAGACTAACACCTCTGGCACAAGATGCACCCCTGCTAAAAATACCTCCGCTGCTTTTCCCTCGGCAAAGACGCCCTGACCACAACCCCTCACTTCAAAGAGGCAGGTTCTCTGCACATAGACAGCAAGTGTTTGTATGATACTGTCTTGTATATTTAGCCTGTGTGTCTTCTGGCTTCTTTCATGCAATTGGCATAAAAAAGCAATTCGGTAAATACAGTATATCCCTCAAACTCTTTCATAGGCACATAAAAAAATGTCTTCTTCCGTCGCCCTCTCATGTTGCCCTTACATGGCCCTCATCAGTGCATCAGCACACACATCACAGTGCTGTGAATTTTCCCTCTGTGCCGGCTCTCACTAACACACCAGGGCACTCATCCAGGCATGAGTAATTCTGCAATGCTCAAATCAGCCACAGGTTGTCCACAGCACAACAAAGAGACAGCGCAACCAAGGAGAGAACATGATGGATAAGTATTAAAAAAAACTGAACTGGTTGCACTAGAACCTCTGTTTTAATTTTGGGTCACCAAATAACAGAATTCACCTAGAATTCATTCACCTTTTCCTCAATGA
The DNA here is from genome assembly GCF_048128805.1 of Centroberyx gerrardi. Taxonomy (NCBI): domain Eukaryota; kingdom Metazoa; phylum Chordata; class Actinopteri; order Beryciformes; family Berycidae; genus Centroberyx; species Centroberyx gerrardi. The sequence continues at coordinate 24,342,490 of NC_135998.1, forward strand.
TGAAAACTGGCATCAAATGTGGTTTTCTTTAAATTTTCAAGATAAAACCTTCATCAAACTATGGGTTCCTCATGTTAAAGCTCTTACACACTATGGCTTTATAGCTTCATAGCATTATAACTCACTGGAACTACACTGATCTTGCTCTCACTATCTGAACATCAGACACTTAGAGGGGTGGGATATAAAGCACCTCCTTTTATTCTCACTTTAGTGCTCCCTGCTACTATGTGTACAGTAGAAAGGCATGTGTGCAGTACAAAGTGGCAAGCAAAGCGCTGTCGCTTTGTTTTGATGGTGTTAAAAGAGAGAGGGTAACTTTGTTTTCAGCCTTTTATGGGTCTGTTTTGCCAGACACGGGTTGGATTCATGAGGTGGCAGCATTGTAAAGGATAATGAACTCATAAAAGTACACTGTACAGCATAAGTGAGAGATATTTTAAACTCTGTGATAAAAGTTTACATTACGACAGACTGTTCTGGAGAGTATGATGTGGTTTTGAAAATATCCTCCCCTCCCCATTTCACTCCTCTTTCTTGTTCTACCTTCTTTTTTTCTCTCTTTCCCTGAACAGTAGCTTGAATGCCAGATTCATAATCCTGCTTTTGGCCCGGTGCCAGGACTGTCGCAGATCCCAATCCCCTAACCCATCCATCCACCCTCAATTTCCACCCCTTTCAGAAACACACATACACACACACACACACACATACATACAAACTAATGTAACGCCATTCAGTGACTCCAGACTGGACCATTTCATTTGACAGAAGGAGGGGTGCTGGACCAGTGAATTAGGACTTTTTCATAGGGGGGGATTAACATTCTTCCCTCTTTCGCTGCCCCCGATCCTCCTCCTCCAGCCCGTCTTGAAGTGAGGCCTGATTCTGCAGGCACATGCTTGACCTGGCGCTGAGGACAAGGAGTAATTAGCAGCCATAGAGAGGACCCTGCTTCTTGGAAGCCAGCACAGCCAAAAACAAGAAGGCCCAATGAGAGACTTCCCCCTCCTAGAGTGCATCTCAGACAGGGAGGGTGTAAGTTAGAGTCTTTTGGATTTCACCTGATTCTGTTATCCAACTTTGAGCGATGCCAGCTGTGACGTGTGTGGTGGATTTTGAGCCTCACTGTGAAATGAGCGGGTCAGACTTAAGGCCCTGGCTTTCCTGACTCTAAGTCTAAAAGGTCAGGACATAAGTACCACAAAAGCCCAAAGCATCTTGTCTCAAAAAGTGCCTGAAGCATATCATGTCCAAACCTATCAACCATGCATTCGCTCAATCTCTTTGATCAAAGATGGCAGCATCCGCTCACTCTCCCACCCTCAAAACATAAGACACAACTCAATCAGCATTGACCATAACTTGTTGCTTCTGCTTTTCATGTGATCAGAGCTGGCAATTATACTGCAGGCAGGCATTACGCTTGCTAGATTAAACGCATTACATACACTGCATGGACATCCTGTGAGGGAACACACACTAATGCAGACATGCATGTGCACCAACACACACATGCACGCACACATATGCACGCACGCATGCATGCACACACACACACACATGAACTCATGTCAGCACAAACTCAGATGGATGTCAGCAAGATGGCAAGCAATCACACACACCTCCTCACCTCAGCTTAATTAAACCTACTGCCTACCACACCGCAGTCAGCCTGATTTCTTGGCACTCGGTGCACCTCTACACCTAAGCTTTCCTGGAAAGTGCGCACACACACACACACACACACACGCACGCACACACCCACGCACACACACACACACAAAACTGCAAAGACATAAAGATCACACCTAGAGTGGCACACATGCAAAAGTGGCATGTGTCGTTTCTGTTTCTGTTAGAGTAAGCGGCTGAAAAACACAAACATCTCCAGATAGACGCTGACCCAGTGACCCGGACTGGGGGACGCACGTGAGATGGCAGCGGCAGCGAGGACGGGGCAGAGGAAGAAAGGAGAGGCTTTTTGTTTACGTGGCCGATGCCCTCGTTTCCCCCGATCGTGACTCCCAGACCATTCTGATGCCCATCATGAGTTGAGGGACAGCGGCCAGAAGGAGATTCCACGGGAATAACTCCATGCCACTAATTGCCAAATAACAGGAAACGCCAAACAAGATAAAAAACACAAGAAATGGACAAAGACAAGCAGCCAGACGAATAGACATGCCCAGACACAGTAAAAGACAGATTCACACAGAATATTATGCTTACGTGTGCACGCATATGCACACACACACACACACACACAGAGAGAGGCAAAAGATCCAGAGAACAGGGCTTTTCTGACCAGAGTTCCTGCTTTAGCTGGACTCTTATTGCTTTAACAGGGGGAATACCAGATGGTTTACTTCACTGTCTCCACGCTGAAGCTCGGAGCAGCGAAGATAAATCACTGTCTGCTATCCGCCGCAGACTAAGATGGAAAAACTGACTCAAGCTTCCAGGGCGCACTTTCAAATGCTCCGTTTACAGCAGGACAGTAGAGGAATGGCACTCTCGAGGCACACAGATGTGATCACCGTCCTCTCTCCCTTTGTAGGTCTCTCTTGTGTATTCCGCTCCTCACTCATTCGCTTTTCATCACCTCTTCCGCTCTTTAATTTTGCTTGTGTTTATTCTACCCTCACTGAAGCTTTTTCTTCCTCTGCATCAGCCTCTCTGTCTCGTCGGATCTCCATTAACAACTATGTTTTCCTGTGTTTTTTCTCATGTTTTTTGCTTTTTTAGCTTCCTAATTCCCCCTCTCTCTGTCCCAGCAGATATGGTTTTGAGGGCCGGCTGTTGGCACCGCAGCACTCGCATTACAGAACCATTTCCCGTCCTCCAGCCTGACAGAGAGATGACCATTACGCCAATGCCAATACACACTGAGACTGAATAATGATCAGGTAACTAAAGCTATTAAATAAGAAAACCTGTACTATAATTAAACTTTCAACTTTGTTAAGGACATTCCAACATTTACAAACGGTCAAACTTAAGCATCTCAACAGTCTTGCATTTTAGGAAATGATGGAAATCATGTTTTCTTACAAAGGCACAGTAAAAACCAAACTAATGCCTCCATTTTTTGACGGAACATCTCATTTCCATGTCATCATCAGTGAACTCAATGACCCAAAACAAAAAACATCTGCAAAGAAATGTTGTGACTGGCCCACTTAATCAATATGTTGGCACCAATATCACCAGCAGCAAGTATGAACTAAAATCGAGCTCTACAAAAATATGATTAACAAGGCTCTTTTTTCTGGTTCTGAGGGAATTATATTGCCCTACTGAAATCAAGTCATGTTGTTGACATTATTACTGTATATTGAAAGTGTTATGAGACAAAATGTAAGTCATACATCAAAAGGAGCATTTCAAGATGCATAGACTGTCATGTCTAAAAGAGAATGAGAGAATAGGAGAGAGAGAGAGAGAGAGAGAGAGAGAGAGAGAGAGCGCGCAGATGAAAAAGGTAATGAGAGAGTTAAAAAGAGGTGTGGAAAGAAAATGATGGAGGGAATGTGAACACTTAGACTATCAATCATTGTTCTTGTGATAGTAATAATAAATTTCAGTGTAGCTGCAGCCAGGGGAAAGGAAAGTTTGCCATAATCATATTCAACTCATGCAGTGCCAACTGATCTGCATGTCTTGCAGTGACAGCCAAGCCAACCATCACTTCATCTCTTACTGACACCTTAATGCCATTCTTCAGCAATTGCAGCCTTGCGGGTGAATGGAAACTGTGAGAGAATGTACTTATTACCATGACTCATCAAAATCAACCATGGACTTCACGTCAGAGTGTAAGTCTTAAGTAAGTGAAATGTATTTGTAAAATGAATTTTTTTGTGATCAAACACTAGCTTGGTCCCTGATTGTCACATAACATAATTAATTAAGCTTAATTACAAAATACTGCTGAATAAGCACATGCTGGCTGTGTGTCTCACTTTTATGCAGCCTTTCCATTACAACTCTTACGCACTTTATCACCTAATAAAGTAAAAATAGAATAGTTCTGACTGCAGTGAAGTTTCTGGAGAAACCAGAAATCTCTCTATTTCCCCTACTAGGAAAAAAAATGCTTACACTCAGTATTCTATTGCCCAGGCTGTGGCGAGGCTAGGACTGGGGAAGGGGGACTGGGGTTGGAAAGGATGAGTCATACATTGCTTTCCATGCTCAATGATTATAATACCCCATTACAGAGAAAAGTACTGTTTCCCAGCTGAAGTGAATACTCCGCCTCCGAGGCTGGACCAGAGCTACTTTCACCTTGCCATAGACCACATGCTGTAACAAAGCATACTGTTAAAAAAATCAAAGACAAGAGTGAGAGTTATGGCATGAGATACCGCATCAGTGGCCAAATCCATCTTTAAAAAATGTTGTGTTGAAAGTTCAGACATCACTGCCTCCATTTTGTTCCCTTTTGTCTGTCAGTGAGCGGAGAAGTGAACACCTCATCTCTCCCGCCTGCAACTTGGAATTTAAATGATCTGATCCATCTTTGTCCGTGTCTTTTTCAACAGCAGACACTAGCCATGGCCAAGCAACAATCTCCTGTTCAATACCTTTGGAGAAAACCCACTGTAACTGGCTTCAAATCAGGCACACTGTGTCATGAGCATGGAGCACAGGGAGAAGTTAAAATCGGGCGTATTATTTGACCCTTAATGTGTCTGGAAAGGAATAGACATCTTACTGTCTAGAACATGGCAAAAAAAAAGTGCTATGTGTGTCACACAAAGGATCTCCTTAACTCTGACACCGGGTCAAAGGCTTGCCCTGCATATTTTTTTTATCACCCATCTTGTTATCAGGCATTAGAGCTGATTTACAGAGTCCTTTCCACAATGCCTGCATTTACAGGCTGAAGTGGCACATGCAGTTGCAGGGTCACTGCCTCTCTCCACAGTCCAGCTAGCTCAGATTCCTTCCTCGGCACCATGGCGATAGCCACACACACAAGAAACCGCTTTTTCACACCACTTATCTGATTGGGTTGAACAAAACCTTAGGATTCCCACTTTAAGGTGAGTAAGAAATAACCTACTGAAAAAACTGCAGCTTAAGCTACATGTCTGGCTTCCTCAGTACAGACTAGCAATGATTAATGATGGGAGCAAGTGATAGCCATCTTTCTTCATTTCAACAGCCTCATTATTGCGTTGTTGCTTGATTATAAGGCAAAGGCATATTTGGTGTCTGCCTCTCACCAAGAGCTAGCCAAGTCAGTTTGGGAGGTTAAGATTATTCCCAGACCTTGGAACAAAAACATTTGTGGCCAGTGAACAAAAGGCTGCAACAGTTATATCCTCGTCCTTTCATTCCATCACATACACAGGTGTGGCAGTAACTTTATGAAAAATGCCTTAGTTATATAGGGCCTGAATATAGGACTAAAGGACTGTTGGTGTCCTGTAAATCCAGGGATTTATACAACATTCTACACTATACAGATTCCATCATTCCTATGGGATTTAATGGCTTCCTAAAGAACTTTTTGACTTGTGACAGAATGCAAAATGTTGCGTTGATCTATATAACTGTCCTTTGAAGAGGAGTTGTTCAGATATAAAGGGATTGTAAATGAAAAACAGCTGCGGACCAGCTGTATTCGACCTTTAACCCTGTCATAAAGTTGGCCTGCTTAAACAAAAAGAACCTTTTAATGACCCTGGATGAGTATGTGCAAACCTGCCTGAAATGCAAGGCACTGCTATAATCTTGACAAAACCCACCTATGGGGGTGCAGATGTTTTTTGACCAGAAATATTCTTTAAAACTAGCATAGAATGGTGTATTTTTCTTTTGAAAAATGCAACAGTATTTTTTTTCTGTTCCACCAGGAATGGGATGAAAACATCTGGAACACATTTTTTCTGCCTTTTTTGGAGAGCTAAGCAGACAGCACAATGGAACTTATCGGATCCAGATGTGAATGAGCACAGTGAAACAGCAAGGCCTTTTCTTATTATCCCCTTTTAAAGAACATGAGGATAAAAACAAATACCAATTCCTAAAATATAGCATAAATCTCGATTCATTAATCAAATTTCCTGATTCCTTACCATATCCGTTGGTCCATACAGCACGGTAGTTTTTTTACCATGAGTGGCTTTGGCCCAAATCCATCCTTGTTTTCATTTGCACAAGGTATTCAAAGAATGTTATTTCAGTATTTTTGATGAATAAAGTAGTTTGACAAGTAGGTTCTAGTCCTAGGGGAATGTCTCTTATTGACGTAGACAATCCAAAAACCTTTTACTTAATTAATGATAACAAACCACAGTGAAAAAAGCCAAAACAAAATTTTAAAGCTTTGTGAAAAAGGCTCCATTGATTACGGAACTAAGTACAAAACACTACTCAGTAGAAACACAAAGGAAACCTTTTGGAGAAGAACCCAGAGTTGGTCCACACCAGGCATGTTGGTCATATAACAGCCTAGACAACAAACTAAGACCTCACACTAGGAGGTCCTGGAATTATATTGCTTTTAAATGAGTGTTGTTCAGTCAAGACATCTGAAATCCTGGTCCTGAAGTCAGTTGCTGGAAACTAGAAAGACAAAGTGACCTTCATTACCTACGTTGTTGTTTTCACTTCTAATTCTTCATCCTCACTTTCACTTAGGCTAAAGTTGTCAATGGGATTGTCAAGAAACATTGGTACAGAGTTCCAATGTGAAACTTTGCAGAGATTTTATTCATAAAAAGCAACACATGCAGTCTTGTCCGAAAACATATTCCCATGCTGCACTTCGTTTTTCTTTCTCTGACCTCCACAAGTCAGAGGAGTTTGCGAACCCAGGAGCACTGGAGGTTCAACGACTTTGATTCCACAACAAGAATTCCTTTCTTCAGGCAATGAAACTGTAAACCTGACAGCAGTGGCAATCTGAAAGTCATGACCTTCACCCTTTGAACTCTGACCCCTCCTCCCATTCTTGACATCTCTGCCTTATTGGCTTTCTGTTATTACCACCTTTCACCTTGGTTTAAAGCAAGGTATCCTCATTAATCCGAAGGGAAGGCAACCTACCCTGAATAACAGGAGCTTGACTTATATTCAGCATGCTGATCCTGTCTGACCTCAAGTTGCTGTTCACTTGAAACATCTAATGTGCAAACAACTGAACTTCTTCATTGTACAATCCTACACATCCATTTTGAGAAAAAGCTGTCTCAATATTTCAAAACATACAGCTGATCCCATCTTCAAATATGTTAGTATTACTCTTAAGATAGACAGTAGCTTAAATGCTTTTCCATGAGTTGAACTTCGATGTCACCATTTTCACATGCTTGCCTTTGTGAGGCTCAGTAGAGCAAAAACCTTGTGCAATTGAAAATGTTTGTCTTGCTCTGAGGATTTTGTAAACTCTTTGTGGAGACTGTTTAGATGGCAGGAAACTAAGACGCCGGAATTTACCACAAACATTTCTGCATAATAGGCGTGTAATTATCATTAAATGATTAAAGACAATAGACAAACAGCTACTTATGTTTCTGCTTTTCCATCATCTAGAAGAAGGCAAGAAACACAACGCAATGACTGAACAAGCCGAGCTCATGAACATCAATATAAGGGTGATTACAGCTAAAGGCAAAGATGTGACATCAATTCTATAAACTGTACAGTGAAAATATTGCACTTTGAATTTGTATCTGTAGTCATTATCATAAATGCCTAAACTCTCTTCTTAATTGTTTTCATTTGCATGTAATCACTATGTAAAACCCATACAATTTAAGAGAATCTACTTTCTTTATAAACCTTTTATTCAATATAAAATGTTAAGTGAATAGGTTCTGAATATAGCATGTAATTTAAATAGTAAGTATACTTGTTACCTATATGGTGTTGGATCAATAGTACAATATGGTCCATAACATGTAGAATAATATTTTAATCTTTTTGTTCATGGTATATTTTTAGATCAGTTAAGTAACTGCTTAAATAAATTAGTTGCTAAATATAACAACTTCTTCATATGGCCACAAAACACACCTGTAAAGCAATTTATACTGTGACCTGTATTTTTATGAGAGCCCACTAGGTAGAGACTGGTTCCTTTGGCCCAGATTAACTCTGCAAGCCTTGAGATGAACGTACATCGAGGCTCTCTCAGCCCTGCGGCTAACAGGTCATCTGGTTTGGGTCAAGATGCATCCTTTACTGCTGACAAACTGCCTAATTATGTCTAATTACCACATAATCGTATAGTTTGTCTGCCCTGACGGGGTAGAGCTTTCACATGCAAAGCGTCAACTCAGCATTACTGGAAATATTAAACGTTTTGAATTTGAAACTCTAAAAAAAGGATTATGTCTCATTATTTAATTGTTGACTGCTTTATTGAGAAAAGAATGAATGAAAGTAAATATGCTTTTAAAATCTGAAATTTGAAAGTTAAAAAAAAAAGATAGTTGGCATAAACAAAAGCTGCGCTATGTACAGTAGTAACCATGTTGCTAACAGTCAAGTCATAAAGTATTCTCATGCTGCATTTGTCAAGTGTCAAGTTTCAGGAAGTGCAGCAGGACCCTAGTGGATCACTTACAAGACCCTTGGTTGCTTTCTGTCGGTTTTTAAGAGCCAATTAAATCCAGCCAGCAGCATCCGAGTGCATTCAATCCCATGTTCTCTAAAGTCTCACTAAAACTCCAGTCCAACTCCTCTATCATCTGAAATGACCCGGACCTGGATCCAACACTTATACAGTGGCCTAAGCTGGGTTCAATTAATAACCAGTGGTTATACAACATGAAAATACACAAGCTGCAATGGGAAATTACTTTAACAGTATAGCCCATGCTAGCATTTAAAACCTCTTTGAAATTACATCTAATCTTTGGTAGCCTATAACATCTCATCTGTCTCATTAAACATAAATCGGTGGATTTAGGTTTGAACTGAGCATCTGGCTCAGTCAGACACCTTAGCGATCACATTCTCATTCAGACCTACAATCCAGCTCAATTCAGAGACCTTCTAACTGACCATGAAGGTTTGGAGACAGAGCAGGCCATCTGTTTACCTCCAAGGGCTGTGACACAGCAAACAGCAGACCACCTACCATGCACGGCAGTCTCAAGGTGCTAATAATACATGTAGGCCAGACCCGAGCCCCACTGCCCCGGCACTGTGTCTGTCCACGACCTCTAAACTTCCAAGGGACACAACAGCCCCATGCAAAAGTGTCTCATGATAATGAAAAATGATGAAGAATATGGAGGAGAAATCATATATCAAACATCTTGGATATCAGTTTTAGTTGATATTATCAAGTTAAAATGGCAAATTCACATTTGAGAAATGTTAAATTGTCACTGAGAAGCGTGTGAAGCTTTGTTTAATGCAATCGGTAAAACACTGTGGGTATTTCAACCTTTACATAGAGCTTTGGGAATTGTGTGTCCTGATGTCTGTCTCCCTTAGGCGGCTCCACCCTACCACTTCAGACGAGCTAGGGCCACGCCCTCTTATGAACATTATGCTCATCCTCATAAATGTAAAAAAAAAAAAAAAAACTCTTTGAACTTTCCTGAACTTTTCCAGAGCAAAGACTAAGTTACGTTGCAACACATGGAGAGATGTGCAAAAGACCTAGTCCACATCTGAAAGATTAAGTCTTGCAGTCTTTTCATATGTGATATCTTTTGCGAATAAAATCTAAGGTTGTAAATAGCCTATGCAGCCTGGCATGGCACTGAATTAGCGAGAAAAAAAAATCAATAAATGATGTTATATGCTATAAATGTAGGGACATTAATTAGCGTGATATGCTATCAATTAAATGTGGTCATCCCAGTACTGATCCATATGATAATCAGATAATTAGCCACTACAAGACTTTTAGATGATGTGTTTAGGCCTGCATCTAGATGCCAAATGGCTCATACTGTTTATGCTCAACACATGGGCATTATAGAAGTTGCCACAAGTTTGATTAAACAGACGTTTGGGAGCTTAAGTAGCCTGCAATTACAGTGCAAACCAATTTCACCAAAACCAGATAATATCATGTCGACAGAATAAGTCGCCAATGCCAAAATGTCAGACTTCGATTGCATCTCCAAAGAAAACGCTGTGACTCAGAGAGCGACATAGATCCAGTCTTTTTGACATTTTGACAAGTCCCATAGTGTCGGACTGACCATATTGTTCATGAAACTATTCACGGCATTTAAGGCACCAGTGAAGGCACCGAGATGAGTTTAGGAGGAGTGGCGGACATCAACTCTATTCCACAGGGAAACTTTTCCAGTGTGATCCAAACGCGCCCAGCTGCGACAAACCGCGTCCAGAAAGTGATCCTCTGAACTGCATCTTACCTGAACTTGCTTGCGATGTGACGAAAAGCAAAATCACCGCTATAGTGATTTGGGCGTCCCTTATCCTCCGTTTTACTTTCCATCTTATATGGGTATCCATGACCGCCAGAGACGTCCACGGCAAGTGGATTAACTTTTCAACTGAGAGCAACTAATTAGACTTGCAGCAACTTCTGATCAGGGCAGAACTTAAAGCAAAAAGTCCAAGAGAAAGAGAAAAGGGGGGGGGGGATGTATCGTTATTTCTCAAGCAGCCATAAGTTTTTTTTAGTGTGGGTTCCTCCAGCTAGTTGACGGTGGGACACCCTCTCTCCCGCACTCGTCTTCTCCACTCTTCTGCTCGTCTGAACTATCCTGCACCGCCGAGCCTCCGATCAGAAGTGTTGCCCCCTCTTTCCCTCGTCACGTAGAGCCCCTACAAGTCCAACGGGGCAAGGAAAAAAATCTCTCCCCCCCCCCTGGCTGTCACTCACTCTGCGGACAGGGGAGATAGGCAAATCAGAGGAGTCCATATAAAAGAGCCAGCCCTGTTATTGGGCCGGGGGAGGGAGGACAAAGTTGAGGGAAAGTTTCACGCCTACATTCACTGCGCTCCTAAATCTGTTGCTCCCTTCCATACAACATCTATTCTAATCTATCTGTTTCTATAGGAGAGTGCCGGAGCGGGAAAAGCAAACCACTTATAAAACACATAATGAACTAAGTCATGCAACTTCATTTGCATGACTTTGTTGTATAATTTGTGTAATATTTTAGTTCTTTAGGAGGACATCAAATGTACAGTACATCACAGTATAAATGCATTGTAGATTATATATTTGGTCACAAAAGGCTAAGGTGTTGCTGTATTTAATAATAGAATAAGTCCTGTATTAAAAGCCAAGCACACACTGGCACCCTTGACAACTGGAGCACAGCTTTTATCGTGAAAGGAAATTAAGAAAGCAATAACTATCAACATCAAACACTAAACAACAACCAGTTGGTTCTGTTGCCCAGTTCTATTACTGGCCGCCATTGTTGAGCCGATAATCATTCTTCAAACAACCATTTAAACATGAAACATGTAGGCTGTGATTAAGTCAAATGTGAGGTGGCATTAACAATGTAACCTAAATATATAAATATATATATTTGTTTGTTTTGCTTTAATAGTCACAATGGTGAATGGAACAGCATATATGTGACTCTATCATGGAAACGAATTGCTCGGCCTACATCCTTTAAACACACAAGTGTAACTTCCTGATTTGTTTCTGGCCACAGTGGCTTCAGACGCCTCCGTCTTGCTGTTGCTGTTGCAGTGCCAAGAACGGCCAAAAATGCAGCTGCCCTTTGTAAGCTGTCATATGTGTGAGCCAGTGGGGGGCAGTCTTCCATTAACTGCCCAGTAAAAGTTGGTTTGTAAACACAGTAAACAGACAGCACAGTGGACAGGGATCTCAATGGTGGCCACACCTGACACTGTGTCACATTCTGCAATGCGTGGGGGATGTGAGTTTGAAAGTGGACGCTCAGAGGTCACACCGAAGTTGGTACAGAGGTACTAAAGCCAGACAATGTCAAATACCTCAGATGTGCAAGTGCTGGATTATTTTGCACAACTGACAAGAGTTATCAAGGAAATCAACTTTAGCCTACTACTTCTTTCCTGATTAGTAAGAAATTGTCTTGAATACAGTTAAAGCACCATGGAGAATAAAGATTGCCCCACTCACCAGCAAGAATTTGAGACTGACTTCATGGCTGGCATCTGGATCAAAGACTTGTCTTGCATCACTATCCAAGTATCAAAAAGGCCTTTATACAGGCCTCTAACACCCAGACAGACAGGGCCGAGTGAGGGGCTTCCTCCACTGACAGACAGGAGCATTCAGACAGGAACAAGACTATACACCTGAAATCCTCTTTTAGCCAACTGTCATCAATGTACACACACTAAACATTTGTATGAACATATGCATGAACCCACACACACATGCACGGACACACACACACACACACACACACACACACACACATGCATACCCCATGGCACTGGGTAAAGACACGTGTCCAAGCTGAATAAGATGAACATCAACCATTTTCTTTTTAGCCTTCATCTCCCCGTTAGAGTCTTACCTCAAGTCATCCGTGTCCCCACATGCATACACTTTTGCATATGCATACACAACAGTTTGTTGCATGCATACACAAACTGCAAAGCATCTCACATAGTATGTAAGATAAAATAAGATAAGATAAGATATACTTTTATTGTCCCCTTAGGGAAATTTGTCTTGGACTCCATGCTGTACAGACACAGTACAAACGCAACATAGCATCGCAACAAAACAAAACAAAACAAAACAAAAAACACAAGCGACCAAATGTTCGATTCAGTGGTATCAAATTAAAAACTTTTTCTTATCAAGGAGAAGATATTCACAGCAAGAAGGCACTGGCCTTTCAAAACTGCCTGACCACTTAACCATTATAGGCAAATTATGGCCCGAGCCCTGCATTTAGGGCAGCTTTATGCCTACACCACACTAATCTCAGGGTCTCCAACTACTCCTGTTCAAGGCTTTCACTTGTGCCCTTAAAATTTTTCTCAACCAAAAACTTAATGATTGATCTCCATGCATATATTTATCCTCCTATTTTATCCTATCCTATTTGTCCTCTACATATTGCCATGTGTAGAGGACCATTTCGCCACCACAGCTATGCTTCCATTGAGGACTTGCTGACTGAACAGGTCTCTCCCCAAAGCCACTGTCAGACAAAAGATGGGACATTAAGTTTGGAAAACAGAGGGAAATTGTGATTTAGTGCCTCAGTGTTTCTGTTTAGAGCTCCATACCCCCTCTCCTCAGCCCCTCTGCTTGTCCTTTTTTCCCCACTTTTCTTGGTGTCAGGTTGGGTAAGAATGCCAGAGAGAACCTAATTCAATCCATCAGTCTTCTGGTTCTGCACCATAAAAGCAACACTTAGTGATGATGGCGCTGTTACCGAAGCCAGGGTGGAGATATTCCAAGTTCTTGCTAGAAAATTAGCTCAGTATAGTCACAACAGAGCAACCACCATGGCAAAGCTAGGCACGATCATATAAGACTCACTTTGCCGATCTCCCACAGCTTTTTGTGATTTTGAATTGAAAAACGACTCTTTTCAGATTACCTGTGATACATTTTTGAAATTATACAGTGCTTTGAATGGATTTCATGGGCCAACCACATAAAGGATAATATGAAATAATAATAATAATAATAAAAAAAACATAACTAAACGAAATATACAAGGTTTTAATGTAACAGTAGCATCTCGAAATATGGAGTGGATTTTAGAAAGTCATCTTTATAGGCAAGACTGTCAAGAGGTAGAAGAAACTACACAGGAACAAACATCTGTACACCTTCTTCCTCCTCAGGTTCTCTGCAGGCATTTCATTTGTCAAGAAGTCATAAACTTTGTACAAGTGGAATTACACGTATTCAAACCTACCTTTTAGACCTTTTCAATCATCTCCCAAACACCCAATAATTTCTCACAGACCCTACGTCAAAACATTCCTAAGCCGTCTTGTGATGGAGGTGAATTACAGAATGGAGTTGATGCTGCGGTTTCACTTTAATGATAGATTCTTAAAGAGCCAGGACGGGAAATTCAAAATACAGCGCACCAACAGACCAGATAAATCGTGGATCCTGGCGCTGAATAGTTCCTGGCAGTTCCAAAGACAGATTAGATTTTTACACAATGTGGGATGTTGCACGGCAGATCACAGATCTTGGCGAGACAAAAGGAGTGTGAATTTGAAATACACCTTCAGTGAGTGTGTGTGTGTGTGTGTGTGTGTGTGTGTGTGTGTGTGTTGTGCTCTCTGTTTTGGGAGCTCTCTGGCAGAGGGTAAGTCCTGGATACAAAGGAGGCACATGCACTAACAGCAAAGGGGAAACCCAAGAGCTGACTTTCTCTTTAAGAAAAAAAAAACCTGAAAATGTGACTCAGATCCCAGTTTTTTATATTTTCAAATCACATCACTGCATAATTACTTTAGACTCCCATCTGAGGGACAAATGTGCATTGGCTCCCGAGCAAATGGCAGATGTTTTTCGATTGGGGTGTTTGATTCTCTACTAGATTATTAAGATTTAACTTTAAAACCTGTTATAAACACTACAACAATCTTTGTTTGGTATCACTGATTACAATTTTGAAGAAAGCAATTGAACCTCTGAAGGAAAATGAACCCATTGCCTCTTGAGGCAGATGCACGCTGGTGTTGCTATGCATTGTTTAAGCCTGTTTGGCATGATACACCATGGCAGGACACCATATTTTCCATTCCTCAATGTGTGACTCCTTTCTGTGCCAGATTTTATCATGGCAAAGAACCATAAACTTCTGAGCATGAAGGACTTGACTGTTAAGTCTAGAGAGAGGGAAAAATCGGAGAGTACATATACACTTGGGAGGATGACAAAACAGCGTCTGTCATCAGAGAAGAAAAACACAGTGGTGTTTAATGACTCAGCCTCACCTGTCTGCTCATGCTCCCAGCTACAGCTCATCTCTCCTTCAACATGTTGTGTTGGAAAGACTGGCAAACACACATTTCTTCTCATTCAGAAAAGCAGGCCAAAAATATTGATGCCAGGCATGAATCAATCAATGAGCATTAAGTAAATTGAATGTGAAAAGGCAACCATGCATGTGTGGCCTTGTACACGGTGCATAAATATGCCAAAGAGTACAAAGCAGATAGGATCAGAGGGCATTATCATATGTACTGCAGCAAACTATTGCTCTGATCCTCACCCTACATGATGGCAGAGATTATATTGTGCTTATATCAGAGGTTGCATTTGTTCAGTTCTCAGAGCAAAAAGGGGTTAATAGGAAACATAGTTTTGGTATGTAACCCATGTGGCACACTCTTGTGTTGCCCATGATCCGTGAGTTTAGTAAGGCTGCAAGCCAACCTTTTTTTTCTTTTTTTTTGATTTAAGAAGACTATGCTTGATCCAGCTTGTGCTATTTAAGAAATGCAGAACATCTGCTTACACTTTCCAAAGTATTAGCTTCTGTGAGTTCATTGATGTTATCATCACTCATGATCATATGGTAATGTTAAGGTAGCGTCTATTGCAGATTTTCATCTTAAAGCTTGGCTCATTTTAAAAAATGTCATTATGCCTTCGGCACAGAAAATAAACTTTTTAAAGAAGACTCCTGTAATTTGTAATTGAAGTAGTTGGTAATTTCTTCAATTTCTCGTTTTTTTCTGACCCACATTGTAACATGAGACTATCTTTGAGAACTGGCACAGTGAGTTGTTGGAGGGGTGATGTTTAAATCGGTGAGGGCAACAGGAATGATACAGTTTGAGTTGGTATTGATAGTTAAAGTGAACAATGTGAATTACACTCATGATATTTTAAACTGTTAAAGATCCAGCAGATTATATATTTTTTTTAAATAATTTTCACCACTAGTTGAAACTCGGCATCTTAGTGGAAACGGTGAGACCCCCACAATTGAATAGTAGCCTATAACAAATTGTAAGTAAACACAACATTTTTATGGCACACACCTGATCCATCCTGGCTACAAAGTCAGCTCACCCAAAATTATAATTATGCGTCTTCCATCCAGTTTTGTCACAACTTGCAAAGCCACAGTCAATATATGAACCAAAATTTGGCTAACCCCACATTTTTTTCAGTATCGTGTTTCAATTTGCTTTAGAAACATCAAAGACTTTAGTCTAAAATGTCAGGTGACATCCTACTTTGTTGATCTACACCAGTTTTTGTTTGCCACTGAAAGCAGAACTAGATTGTTGTTCAATTAAGTAGATAAACCGTAAAGCCAAAAAGGAAAGTAGACAATGACACAGAGTGCAGAGGGACTGATGAACAAGAGAAGTAAGAGTGTAGCCTAAACATTGGAGCAACATCTGAGAAAAAATAAGCAAGCCTATACAAGTTTTATGCAAGTTTCCATTTTTAGGGTGAGGGGAACATCTGAGCAAATTACACACTGAATTCTTTTTACACATGTTTAGATGTAGATGTTAATTATATAATGGTTACTTTGTTGCCTAGTTTTTTGAAAGTGCAAATGTTTGTAACGCTGTTAATCACCTAATTTGTAGGCTGACCGATTGCTGGTTGTGGTAAGAATGTAAAGAAAGCTGTCTGATATTTAAATAATATAAGTTTCTCCAAACTACAGATAACTAGATACCATTGCTGAAATGAAAAACAAACACAGTTGGTCATTTGATAAAGCTTGTACTAGTCACCATGATGATTTCTAGATGAAATATGAGCACAGGGAAATAAGCTCTGCATCTGCAAACTCCCTATTGAATCCTCAAACTCTCAAATTGTAACATCAAATCAGTTCAATAAGAGACAGCAACAAGAAAGTTGCAACAACTAGTGAACAACACTGGTCTTCCCTTTTGAAAAAAGTTTCCTGCCACAGTTCACTTCAAAGGCAGAGTTTTCTTCTTTGGTAAACTACTGTATCACATATTGTCTGTCTGGGCTTGGGTTCAAACACAGTGCTTCTGTCTCAGTGTGGAAGCTACTCAGTGAGCAGTGAGACCTAACACTCCCTTAATTTAAATCTGTAGAGCATAGCAACATAAAAAGTGCCAAACTTGTCGCCTGTCGTCTAAGGCATTAACTAACCATGTCTCCTTCCCCACCCCTGGGAGCCCAGCTCCGCCCTGTCGGCTGTTTGTAGTGGTGGCTGTAATTACGGAAGACAGTTCATACCCATGTGTTTTTACAAGACTGGTTCGTTATGTTCTCCACTCACTGTTGAAAGCGGCTGGTCTCGTAATTGCAAAGCTTTGAGGAGCGACGCTGTGCAAACAAGTTGCCTCTCTATGTCATGAGAAACTTTCAAGAGGTCTGAACTGGATCGCACCTTATTACAGGTGCAATACTATTGTTTTTATAGGCAAAGATTGTAAAAGAGTCGTTTTTGTGCAATTCAATACAGCGGTCATTTGAAACAGAGCAGTGATGTTCTGTTTTAAAGATTACTTCATTTTTATGTTGGCCGGATTATTGCCTTGAACACCTGCTCCAACCAAGGATTTGCTGGAAAAGAATATTTCAAACAGTTTTTTAAAACAAAAAATGGTTGAAACAGCACCACTGAGTTGAGTCTCTTTATGCCACTTCCTTTAGCACTCCTTACTTTAGACAATATTTTTCATGGAAAATTGTTGCATTGTATCTGACCCATTCAAAGTAGCACTTAGTACAGCATTGAAGAAGGTCAACCTCAACTGAAAAATTCAAACCAATTTCCATTCCATTCCTCTCAAAAGTATTTAAAGTGGTGAGGGCTGGCAGCTCACTCACATTCTCAACTGAAACAATATCTATGAGCTCCTTCAATCTTGCATCAGAGCCAGCCTGATCTCCTGAAATTTTGTGAAATGAACACGATGTCTTAAAATACAAATACGTGCTGCGTACTCATAAAGTGAGAGAAACACGTTTTCCCACCATGAAAGGACTACGTGAAGGAGGCACGACTGGGAACAGGTGTCAGTCTGACATTGAGATAACACAATGGAAAGTCAGGGTGTTGCGGTCAGGGTGGCTGGATGGGTGTATGCATTTGTCTTCAACTCCGATGACCCAGGTTCTATTCCCAACTCATACCAAGAAGAATTCTAATTGAAGTTTTTATTTTAAGATAAAGTTTTTCTTATTAAACCATGACCAAAGTCTTTCCCTAATCTTAACCAATATGTTTTACTTCCCTAAACCTAACCATAACCTTAACCCTAACCTTAAAGGATAAGGCCGGTGTTTTTTAATGTATTCCTTACTGTCAACAAATCCTATGAAAATAACAAAATCAACAATGCGTTTGCTCTACTCCCGTTACTTTCTGACTTCCCACGTACCGTTTTTAGCCGTCAACCTGGAAGTCATTGGCTCCAATTGTAAGCTAAAAACCTTGAAATACAGCTCACAAAGACATAGTTTCTATTTTAAAAATCACCAACTGTTACCACGAAAAGTCAGGCTGTTGTAGTTATTACCAAATCAAATTCAAATGGGAACAAATTATTCATTACGCCGGGGACTATTTTCGGTGCTACGGGACTACTTTCCTGAGATCGCAAACGTGTTTACAGCCGGCTTATTAAGTTGTTTGAGGAAAAAGTCGGCCGGCCCGGTGCATCGTGATGATGAAATATGCTGCCCAGAGCAACAGCATGGCTCTGTGACGTGTTTTGAATCATTTTTTTAATACAATGGAGTTCTATGGCTGCTGGGACATGGCTGCATTGGGCACCGGCTACATGGACGAGACTTGCTGGCAAAACAAAATCATTGCTAATTTTGTTATTTTCATAGGATTTGTTGACGGTAAGCAATGCATTAAAAAACATCTGCCTCATCCTTTAATCAAAGTTGTTTTACTTGCCTAAACCTAACCATTAGCTAACCCTTTCACATGACAAACAGGTGAAATTGTCATGTCCTATTTATGCTATTGTCACATAATCCAATTTATGGTGGAGGAATGTAATCTTCACACACTTCGTGCTCATTTAAAAAAAAAAAAAAAAAGAGATTTTATGAGCTCAGAACGGCACTGAAACAGCTCTAATCAAAGTATCAAATGACTTGCGATCAGCCATGGACAAGGGCTCTGTATCAGTCCTCATTATTTTGACTCAAGTGCAGTCTTCGCTACTGTGGATCATGGCGTCCTCCTAGATCATTTAGAAAATCTTGTTGGCATCCGCAGTACTGCTCACTCCTATCTGACTAACAGATCCCACACTGTTATCCTAGATGGCGCCACTTCCGCCTATTGTAAGGTCAATTTCAGTTGTATGTAGATGATACACAACTTTGCACAGCAATAAAATATTGCAGAACAACACAACTAAATAAACTTGAATCCTGTATTTTAGAATTCAGGCATTTCCTCTCCTGTTACCAACCTTATAAAACTGATCAATAATTTTATTTCCTCCAGAATTGACTACTGCAATGCTTGACTCTCCATGCAGCAAACAGAGTGCTCATGCCATCTTCTACAGGGCCTCCTCCTCCTGGAATAAGCCGCCGACCATTGTCAGGGGGCAAAGGACTTACATCCAGGTTCAAGAACATTTATCCAGCACAGTCCAACTTAATTCCTACCATTTCTTTATGTTTATCTCCTTCCCAGCAGTCAGTCATTAATCTATTTTTGAGGACTGCCCTGCCGTTGCCTGACACTCTCTTATCCACTCACAGAGGTGGGCACCTACAGAGACACACACACACACACACACACACACACACACACACACACACACACACACACACAGAAAGGCACAGCCCCATTTCTTGGAGTTTGCTTTGATGAAACAGATAATTTTAAGGACATGAGAAGTTTGAGCAGTTTGGTTGTCTGGACCAAAATGAGTGCATGGGACACAGAGAGTTTGGAGAGGAGGCACATTTTCCATCGGCCTATAGCTGGAATTCTACTCATATAAATATTAGCATGAGTGCATAATACTTATGCACATGTGAACGTGTTCAGCAGCTGCTCGCAAGAGAGCAATACATCAGATTAGACCAGAGAAGCATGGGTATGCACAAACTTACACACTCACACTCACACTTTCTCACACACATTAATGAAGGCAAACACACACACACGTCCCCACATACACACACATACACACACACAGACACACTTGACACGTTGTCATGAACTCTCCAGCTGCCAGTTATCAATTGAGTGCAAATCCCCCGTTGGCAGGTGTCCCGAGGTCTGCCTGTTTGTGCTCTGGAGGAATACCTTCAGACTCCAGTGTAGTCCCAGCGGAGAAAAGTTCAGTGCATAAAGCTTGTTGTAACCCCATTCAGACTGAAATCAGTGGTATATGACGTCACCCTTCACTGAACCCTTGTGTGTGTGTTTGTGTGTTTGTGCATACTACATGACCCTACAAGTGTATCATCCTGACCTATGTCAAATTGCATTGTGTTTTCTGCCTTAAGTTATTAGATAAACTAATTAATTACATGAGTGAGACGCTTCCTAAGAAGGACAGTTTTCTTTTCCTTTAGCTGAACTGAAAACAACCCCTAAAAAGGCAGTGCTTGCTACTAATTACTAAAATACAAAAGACATGTTCCCAGTGCTTGAAAACAATCAATCTAATAGCAATAATGTCTTGTATTTTGTCACCAGCAATAGTTCCTGTGCCTTGGAGAAAAAAAACAGTAATTTGGCACCTCTTACATGTCATGGAATGACCCCAATGACTCTGTCACCAGCTGAGGAGCAGCTTGGACTGAACCCACCCCCGGACTGACTGTGCACTCAACACTGCAGGCAAAAAACCACTCAAGTACACTAGACCCATGCAGCTCTGTCCAACCTCAGGCTCACATGTGGCATGCAGCCCCTGTTTTTGGCTCATATTGGTCCCGTTTTTTTTTTTTTTCACTTGTAGGAGAGCTGATGTCATAAATTAAACATCACATACAGGCCATAATAATTAAGGGCCAGAAGGATATGCTAATCAGAGACTCCGTGGTGTGAATGGAGTACATAACAGTGAAGATGCAGCACAAGCCAGCTGAGGACTGGGTGGGTGTGGCTCAGTTCAGAGCCCCATGCCCACATTACACGTCTGAAGTGGTGGGGTTGAAACGCCAGTGATGTCACCGGGGATGGAAGGGTTGTCCTCAAATCTGGATCAAATCTCTCTAAACTGAGAGTATATCTTATCTCAGTTTTCTATTGGTTTGTTGTAGCTTTGATGATTTTTGGATGTTTTGAGAGATTCTCTCCCCGATGGCCTGCCAGATGTTCGAGCAGAAGCACTTAGAGGCACTGATGAATGCCTAATTGGAATGGAGAAGTTTATGCACTGCTATAGTAAAAACTATAAAAATAAAATGTACTTTGCTGTAGCCTTTTTTGACATTATAAACCTCTCTTACAGAGTTTAACCTAGTGAGGAGCATAGGGAGATAATCAGGAAGCTGTTGAACTGTGAGATAGTGCTGAGTCAAGCAGCCTGCAGTCATCTTTTTCCCTTAACTAGTCACGATGCCACTGGCTCTGTTACCTCTCTGACAGGATTCTGACTCTGGAGATACAACCCATACCCCTCTTTGAAAATCTCTGGAGACATTTCGTCTCTCTCTTTCTCTTTCTTTTTTTCCCTTTTCTCCAGCTCTGGCATTTCACAGCCATTAACCTCCAACCATGTGTATCACTACAGAGGGACAGTGGTTTAAAGCCCCTGGGAGACAAAGAGATGACACATATTATATTTGTGGAATCATTGCTATCTTTTTTTACCAACTGAAGTTCTGGTTGGTAAAGGTTCAACTTTAGAAACCAAGCTTCCCAAAGGTATAAAGGTCACAGAGATCAAGGGCTGGTAGACCTATACCCTCTCTCTCATCTTAATCCCATCCCCGGTCTGCCAGGCAGATGTTCCTTCACACATGCAGATACAGACACACGCATACACACACACACACACACACACACACACAGCCCCACTCTGTGTAATACGGTTATGTCCTGCTGCAGTTAATGGGCCTTTCTCCTCTGAATTCCAGGAGCACCCGTCTCAGACATTCAAACTATTTCCCTGTGGTGCTGAGAGCCTGGGGGATGGATCCTTCTCACCTCAGCCCTCCTCTCTGCTGGCTGAAAATCCCATGGTTATTGTGTGCATGGATGAGTCTGTTGAAGAGCAGCATTAACAGCCAGGCGGGGCTGCAAGCAGGAGTACCTACCTGAACTTCAGTGATTCGATTTAAAATCCAATCCGCCCATCATGCTCGCTGCTAGGCTTCACATAGAAAGAGCTATGGATTTGTGGGGACAACACATGTTTATACTTAATACAAACAAATGCTATTCTTATGTGCTGTAAGTTCTAGCATGCACACGCACACACACACACACACACACACACACACACAAACAATGAATACACAGACAGATAGGCCTATACGTGCACACAACTATTCCATCCCTCATTATTTTACTGTAATCTCCCTGCCCAATCCTGTTTAATACACTTTCCATCTGATGTGATGCATCGCAAACATCTCATCGAGGTTTGGCAGCACTCCTGTGGAAAATCTTAACATTGCAACCCCGGCCAAAATGTTGATTCGTCTCGATAAACACAATGTCTGGAAACACAATGCAGAGGGTATTCACAGCACAGTGGTGAATTCAATAGCCTACCCTCGTTTTGAATTTTTTATGTTCAATATATTTGAAAATTCTATATGTTTATCAACAATGTCACTCTATCATATAGAAAAAGAAACATAATGGCACAATTTGACATTCACAGATATATCGCACACCCATTAATGCCACTCCTTGGGTTTCTGCGTCTTTATGGTTGCTACTTGCTGCTTCTCTCCATAAGATCATAAAAGCTAGCTGACTCTGTTACCATGTAATGGTCTGCAGTTGAAATCCAGATGTCTTCTGGTGAATGCATAGTTGGAAAGGGAGAAAGAAAGGGAGGAGGGTCTCTTTCTATGTGGCAGTGTGAGTGTGTGTGTGTGTGTGTGTGTGAGAGAGAGAGAGAGAGAGAGACACAGAGAGAGAATAGAAGAGAGCGAAGGAGGAAGAGAGCGGGGGGGGGGGGGGGGTTGCAAGGGAAGATGGACGAGGTACAGTAGAGAAAACCATATGGAATAAAACTGCTTTGGCATCTTTGTTAAAACACAGACGGGGACAACCGCTGTCTAAAGTATGCAGACGACCACAGGGTATGAGAGAAGGTTATGGTGGTCTCTCCCAGCCCTGGCACAGCCTGTCACACTGGAGAAACTAGCGTGAAAAGGTACCAGGGGGTAAAATACGTCAGAAATCCCAGTATGATGGGTGTTTCATGCGGCTGATGACACACAGCACAAAACTGTGAATGAACAAAAAACAGTTGGTGCTGGTCAAGACACACAAGCATCGAGTAATTTACTCATAATCTAGACTGTAGCTGTTGAAATGCTGGTGGGAACAGAATGGAGACCGGGCCGTTCTGTAGCATTTCTGTGGTATTCAGTGGAAGTGTCTGCCTGCTGTCTGCTCAACGTCGAACCCTGATTTAGGCCACTGCTCCCATTCAGACCTGGTGCCTGGGGACTGGAACTACAGGGGGAGGGAGGGAGGGAGGGAGGGAGAGGCGAAGAGATGAAGAGAGGGAAGGGGGACTTTCCCGCTACTCACTGGGACTTGGACGACTCATCTGCTCCGTGTGCATGAGCTCCAATGAGGGAGAGAACATATCCTCTTTTCATTCTTCCTCTCTCTCTTTTAGTCCAGTTTTTTTTTTTGTTTGTTTGCTTGTTTTGCCCGTGTCATACATAATGTTAGATACAAAGAAATCAGTATTGTCTAAAAAAGAATGACATGACCCAATGTTATAAAGACTGAGGGAAAGAGTAAATTGAATAGAGGTGGAAAGAGGGCAAGAAGGAGAGAGAGAGAGAGAGAGAGAGAGAGAGAGAGAGAGGGAGTGAATGGTGTGATGGGAAGAGCGTGTCTAGACGGTTCCTGGCCTGCCTGAGCCCCGCTCTTTGAAGTGTGTGTTAGTGATGCGTGCTGCACTCTCAGGGCATGTGTGCTGGGCTCTGATGAGGCTTACTCCAGATCTCTGTTTTTAGTCTCTGTGCCCATCCCTCTCCGCTGACTCCGCCGCTGCTTATGCAGTCAGCCTTTTCCCCATCCCTTCATATTCCTCACTGATCTCTTTCCCTCCCTCGTGTCCCCCCTCTCCTCTCCCTCTCTCTCACGTTCCCTCTTTCCATTTTCCATCCCCTTCGCAGCGCCGGCCCCCACCACATTCCAAGCAGATGTTAAATGCGTGCGTATATGTGTGTGAGTGTGTGAGAGAGAGAGAGAGAGAGAGAGGAAGGGGAGAGAGACAGAGAGAGAGAGAGAGAGAGAGAGAGAGACTGTGCTCTTCATCAGACGCAAAAGAGCGGGGATTCATACCTGGATGCTCTAGTTTATTTTCTGTCTGATCTCGCTTGAGGCTCAGCCAGTAATGCTTAAGTCAGCCACTTCCTCTCAAAGTGAAACATGAAAATGGTAATGACTTTACGAAAAGGCAAAACATGACAAAAATAAAATTGAAAAGAGAGAAAAAGTAACATTTTAATATTCACGTTACTGCGTGGACACGGTCTCGTGTTTGAACAAAGGGACAGGATCTTTAACATTCCAGTAAACATTTGCTGCGGTGGAAACGTTTCAGCGAGTCACACATAAAGTATTGCCCCGTTTAAAGGGGGATTTATAGAAAGGGTGAGGTAGCACTTTCCAGAATCTTCAGAAAATTACAAGGAGGGTGGGAGGATGGAGGGAGGGAGGGAGGGAGGAGAGAGGGCAGAGAGGTTTGTCTTCTCAACTGGGAACTGCTGGCAGTTATTAAGCCATACAACCCACTGAAAACGTACACCCAGAAACTTGTTAAAACCTCCCATGGCAGGCGGTACGTGTCTGTAATGCGCAGTTGCAGGAAAAAAGGGGGAAGAAATAATGACCTAAGTGAATTAAACAAGATGACTTAAAATTTTCTGTGGTCAATTTGATGTCGTTTGGCGTCTGTGCTTTTCAGCACACCATTTAGTCACATAGTTGAGGGGATGTGATGTCAGAGTACACTGGGGAGACGGGGTTTTAAGAAGAGACGAGGAGTCACAGCGACAGAATGGATGAATAAACTATATAGAATATAGTCTATATAAATGTCAGTTGATTCATATACAATTAAAGATGCAATATTCCCAGTGTTTGGGTAATTAAAGAGGAATGCCGCTGATTTGATCACAACAGAGATGTCAGCGTCTCTAGTTTAAAGTAGTTCATTAGACATTCATTGAACTGTTACAGTACAATGAAATAGCAATTTGAATTTGCATTTTTGCTGATTTTTTAAATCAGCAAATACAAAGTTCAGATACAAAAAGCTGTATCTAATAGGTATGAGGTAACTATATTCTCAGAATGAGTCATAACTTTAGAACAGTTTAATTATCCTCATCACCAACACACATTTCCACTTATTATTGTAGATTACCTTGTCAGTCTTCCCTTGATCCTCCCATATAAGAACTTGAAAATGCTGTGGTTTTTAATAGCAGCACAGTACATGAACCCCAGGCCCTTGTGTTGGTCACATTTTTTAGGACCCCTGAGTTGGCTGGTTGCCGACATATGCAGAACATGTGAGTGTCTTGATCATGGGTTCATAATAGTGGTATTACAAGTAGGAGGGAAATTTTGTAGGCATAGTGAAAATATCAGCAAGCAAGTAGCTGCTGCAAACACACACATCCTAAGGTTTTGTGCTATCTAAAACCATTACTATTTGAAGATACGGATAGATAGATAGATAGATAGATAGATAGATAGATAGATAGATAGATAGATAGACAGACGTCTCAACTGGCTCAGGCTTGCTAATGCTAATGAAGGAGGAGATATTGTGGAGCCGGATGGGAGTTGGCAGAAATGAATGCCTGAAGCGCTCCTTGGCACACCTCAGTGGAACGAGCTGGTAACTGAATGCGCTTCATTGCACTGACAGCATGACATGAGGGGTGGAGGTCATTGACTGTAGTAGCACGGTTCTGCTAACATCCTTTTCTCCACCGCTGCCTCCAGCGAGTCCAGGCTGAGCCCAGCAACAGATCCAGCCTGCCGGACCAACTTGTTCAGTCTGCATGCGTCCACTTCTTGTCCCATCAGACATTCCCCACCAGTTCCTTTATGTTTTTGACGTTTCAGCTGCAGGCGCTTGTCCTTACACAAAAAGACAAATCTGTGCACCAGGCTGTGCTTCCACTTTCTCTCACTGATGCACCCAGGAGGAGTCAGAACTTCTGTAGGTGAAACAACACGGAAATGTATGGTGTCTTATGGCACTGCTGTGTTACTCAGTACCACCTCCACAGCTCTGCAGGCATATTAAGCATGGCATGCCTGTGATGTAGAGACATCCACCTGCATCTGCCTTCAGCTTATCCCCCAGAAGGATGGGCTGGATGGTATTGAAGGTGCTGGAGAAAGAAAAAATGATGAAGAGAAAAGGGCTAGACTTGCAGAATATGTCTTTGACGTTTTTTAACTATATGAACAATATATGTTCAAATATAGAATTTTAACTGGTTCACCGTGATGGTTCTCTATGGACACTTGATCTTGATGGTACTATAATGGTATTGGTTCTACATTTGACTAAGGTTCTTCAGTGGTTCTCACCTCCATCGAACCAAAAAGAAAATGCAGAACATAGTGAAGTGGTCTGAGCATTTCTCTATGGAACCAAAGTGACATAGAGTTGAGCCCAGATAGAACCTGCACGCGTGATTCTCCACCGTAACGTCTAAATACAGGCAGGTAACTATTAAAATAAAGAGAACACAAAATGAAAAGTGTGTTAATAAGACTGTGAGTCACCATGAGCTGCCAGAAGCCTTCAGCACCCTGGCATTGATTCCACAAACATCTGGACCTCTGGGGGAAGAATGCAACCCAATTCTTCCACAGGATATGGCATCATTTGGTGTTTTCTTGATGGGAACAGAAACTGCTGGCTCAAGCGCCACTCCAGCATCTCCCATTTACAGTGCTGTACAAACATACAAAAATATAGCACTTTCTTTCTATTTATGTGAATGTAATAGTGAAGCAACATTTCTGGCTAAGAGACAGCACAGCTGAAAATCAATAAAGGCATCAAAAAAGTGTCTTTTAGAGCAGCAAAGGAATTACAATGACATGGCCAACTGGCTCATTCTTATACATTTTCTCCAGGCCTATCACTTTTGATTGAAGACCAAATGTTTGGCATCAAGAACATCTCTCAACCAATCACTTTTAAGGCCTTTTTTTAACTGCTTATCAGTGAAAGGGTTTATCGACATAAATCTGACTCTTGTCTCAATATATCAATGTAGGCTTAAAGTACTCCTGGTGTGCTTTGCTGTTACAATGAAGGATATTTAACTGATTTAACTGGTATGTATAAAGCTAGAAGATCCACGACGCAGAGAGCCTAAAGCCATAATATCCGTGGCAACAATCACGAATCATGCTAGCCATGAATACATGATTTGTTTGATAACACTAACCGCCAGCTGTGCCTGGTGGTTCTCTGATGAAAGGCAGAGAGAGAAAAAAGAGAAAGAGGAGTAGGCACAGATTTATTTAGGATGACCTGTCTGCATAAACAAAGGGCCAGCTATATTTAAGTTCTGTTGACATGGGACAAACACTGTCCCTCTCTCCTTTTACTGTCCTTCTGTCACTTTAACTCCCCCCCTCCCCCCTCCCTCCCACAACACACACACACACACACACACACACAAAAGTACTTGAGAACATCACACATAGAGATGCCTCCTATGTTTACACCTCATGAATTTTGAAAGCACAGACACAAACACAAATGCTTTGTGTGCTTATGCATTCATACAAATATGTACTTTTGCGCACTAATGCTCAAAGTGTGCGAGTATAAACCAAACTCATTAGCATCGGAATTTATCTTTCTCTCTCTCTCTCTTGCTCCCCCTCTCTCTTGTTTCTCTCTCTCTCTCATACACATTCTGTCCCACACACAGTTTGTTTGACAAGCCTATCAGCTGTGAGTGGATGTAGTTAAATATTACTTCTCCTTTGCCTCTGGGGTATTCAGACATAAATGGATGTATAGGCTATACATCCCCAGTTTTAAGCTCAGCTGCTGCTAATGATTTAACTAATCCAAACCATAAGATAAGATAAGATAAGATAAGATAAGATAAGATAAGATAAGAAAAATAGAATATAAACAAGAATGTAGCAAATAGAGGTTATGCAAACATACTCATCCGACAATTTCAATACTATATCATGTTGGGTAGAATGTATGAATGAAAAATATGGGAAAAAAGTATGGGTTACAGCATTATTAGAGTGCACATTATTCAATAACAGCAGCAGAACTTACAGAGACAAAGAAAATAATCAATATGTACAAAATGAAAATATGCCAAAATATGAAATAGCCTATATGCACTATGGAAATGGTGGAAATATTATATAAATATAATTATATACGCAATATGTAAAAATGAGATGGAGATGGGAATATGAAGAAAACAGAATTAACAGCAAATATATCAGATGCTGTAAATTCACATCACTGTGTTCTTCATTGCCATCTTGAATGTCATGAAGAAATATCAAATGAGGTGATGGATCATCCCATGAAGATTAAAAACAAATGAAACTAATTTGATGCAATGTGAAATTTGAACATCCGCATGCCCAATGGAGAAGTATTGCTGTCAGTCAACTCCTGAGGTTAACCGTTAACCTTGGTTCTGGAGATGACCACATGGGATGACATCACAGGCAGCACCTTGGTGAGCCCCTCTCCTCTCCGTTACCACAACACACTCTGCCAAACACGGCTGTAGCAAGGCCCTGCCAAACATCAGCAAAAATGGGACTAACATGCAGCCACCGCAACGGCCGCATACCAGACAGCCTGTCACGCCATGACATCACCGCGCTCTCCTCACCCCTGAAACACACTGTGTTCATGTGTAATGACGTGTTGATGGTGACATAGATGCATGTTTGACAGCATCTCAATGGATTTACCAGGTACCAAAGGTCTCTTTTTACTGAAGCATAGGATGTTGTGCCTTCATACTTATGAAATGAATGGGTCTACTTAAGCAACATTTCAGTCACATGGATGTCTGCCAAATGTTAAAATGTTGTACTATAGTCAAATATTCCTTTTACTGCTTTCTTGGTCAGGTGGAAGACTGGTGCCTTGATATAAAACAGAGAGAAAAGGACATAATACTGCTGATGTGTCTGGATAATTCTGAGCTTATGTTGTCATTGTGCAGTGAGAGAGAGAGAGAAAGCGAGGGAGGGAGAGAGAGAGAGAGAGAGGGACGGGGCGTGTTCCTGGGCTATTACTTGAAGACTCAGGCGCACAGATACACTAGATGAAGGTGGAGCTCATTGTTGGAAAGGCCGCTTTGTCGATATTACTCCACCCCCTTCTCCCTCTGCCCCCTCCCAATGCACACACAGATACGGTTTTCCTATATTGCCTCCACAGCCTATCATGTAATAGTAGAAACATATGCGCACTCAGTGTGCTGACATGTGCGCAGGCCCTGGGTCCACAGGGAGGGTGGGGGATACATGGTGCACTGAAAAAATACTATTAATTCTTCTCCTCCTTTCCTCTTTTCTTCCTGTTTTCCTTTAGTTCCCCTAGTGCCGTATCACTCTTTCTGCCAATGGCTTGCTGCACAATTCTCCCCACATTCCTTTCTCCAGTTCTAGCTGGTAGAGTATTTAGCATAACTTGCTAATCTCCAGATTGCTTCTCCATTTCTCACCTCACACTTCATTCTGTTCTTCGAGTTTTGTTTTGCTGTTTGGTACTCTCCCTGGCTTTCCTTTCCTTCCTCCCTCCCTCTCTCTCTCTCACCTTTTCTTTTCCTCGCATTTTGACCATTGCCTTGTGTGTTGAAACAAGTCGTACAAAGACGGAGAGATGTTTTTAAAGTGAACAAAAGTCCTTGACAGCTGCGCATTTGTCTTGGCGTCTACTTTTGAGCAAATTCCATCCCACCCTTCTGCATCACTCACTACTCCGCCTGCCTCACGTTCTCACAACTCCCCCCTTTTCTCTTTCCGTCGTTTTTTTCTCCTTCCTCTTGCTCCCTCCCTCCTTTCTCTTTCTCAACTCTCCACTCTCAATTTATTCCCACTCACTAGCTTCTCTCAACCTCTCCTCCTTTCCACTACTTTATGACCCTTTCTCCCAGATCTATCTTCTCCCGCTCTCTCTCCTCTAGTTTTCCCTCCCTCCCCTCACTCTCTCACCCATCCTGGAGGCATTGGTCGGTTTTGCTTCCATTTCTATCTTGGACAACATAATTGTCATTTACGGTGACCATGTCCCAGTATCCTACTGTCAACAATGATTTAAACCAATCAGGATGAAGCATGACTTCATGACTTCAGAGAGAGAGAGAGAGAGAGAGAGAGAGAGAGAGAGAGAGAGAGATGGAGGGGGGTGTACAGAGAGACCGACTGACCGACAGACAGAAAGAAAAATACAGAGAGATCTTAAATCAGCTATTGCAATGCCTGCCATGGTTATGTCCAACACAGCTTGGGAATAGCTCTATGGAGGCTCATTTTCTTTGAGGTTTGTCTCGTGAGTGTAGTTTGGGTGGGTGGGGGGAGGGTGTACACTACTGAGAGAGAGAGAGAGAGAGAGAGAGAGAGAGAGAGAGAGAGAGAGAGAGAGAGAGAGAGAAGGAGGATGGCTCTGGTCTCTGGGATGAGAAGCAGACTTGCCCTCCACTCGTTCCAGGGGGGAATGTAAACAGCAGCATTTTACAAGAGTAACATGTATTATTTTCTCAGGGCTTCCTCTTAATGAAGTTAAATGTGATGATAATAATAGACAATTTGGTTGCTATCTGCTGACCAAATATAAAATTCCCACGTCACTCACTCTGAAAAACACATCCATAGCAGTTTGCCCATTGAATGGCCAATGCTTCTATCCATCATCACTTCAAGGGAGCTTTGAACTGTTTATGAGGAGAGACCTGGGAGATGAGAACAATATCACAGCAAACAGCGACGTTAAATTACACTCTGTCATCCTTCTTCAAGTGTCATCCATCTCTGATCAGAAACAATAAGCGCCTCCCTCCATCGTCTTTCTGCTCAGTTTTCAGATTTAGCAGAGGACAGGAGCACAGCGCAGCCATGTGTGGTTGAGGCTTCATTACTACAGCTACTTTTAGCTTCTGGAATCAAACAAGGCACTAAATCACGCTTTTGTGGATGCTGAGGCTGACGCTCCAGCTCATCTTTTAACACTGTTGTGAAGTGTGTGGTCAGAGTGGATGGATGTGGCCAGGACTCTGCCTGTTTTGTTTTGAGCCACAGCTTTTGGTAGGTGACATTCAATTTAGGTGTCAGGTGATATGAAATTAAAACTGACTTATGGAAACACCGGGCCTGTCAGAGACATTTTTTTTCAAACTGGGTCCGACCGCAGCTTTAAAAAGCTAAACGTGAAAATCTCTTCTCACTTATTGCATCCATTGGAGAAGGGAATCCATCACAGTGTGTTTAAAGCTGATGTGACAGTGCTTTCAGATCTTTGCACTCTCTTTGACTCTTTGAAGAGCTGGATGTTTGGATTCCTGGGCTTGTCACTGCTCTCAGATGCACATATCTCGCCCTGCTCCAGCAGTGCCTCAGGTCAAGGCAGAGCATTGCAGGTCTGCAGGGTCAGGTTTTCACATTAGCCTTGCCTTGCCACCCCCACCCTACTGCCAAAGCCTAGGGTTCGTGAGGCAGTTGAGCCAAAGATGTCACGGACTACATCCAAATACAAAGAAATTACTTCGACACACACAAAAAAGAGAGAGAAAGAGAGCAGAATTGCTTACTAATCTTTGAGTTTGCCTTCAATGAGCTGAGTTTTGCTGCATTTGTTTGTCTGTTGGTACATCTGTGTCTGTTTTCCTTTCCTTCCCTCAAATAAGTGAAAATGCTGACGAAAGTACATCTTTCTTTGCTTCACTCCTAAAACTTTTCAAATGGAGGCTTTCTCAGGAAACCATTCTCTACTAAGTGGAAAACTTTCTTTTTTTTTTTTTATTTCCCTGTAATAACGTTTATTCCATGATTCACCGAGGGGGGCTTTTTCTTTTCCATTAACAGTTACCCCTTGAGCTATGGCAGTCACATGCAATTTGAAACTTTTCAATAAAATAAAGAAAATAAGTCAATTAGAGGCGATATCTGTTGGTGGTGGCTTAAGCTAAAACGCCCCGACTTATCGATTGAAAGCAAACTTTTAAAATTTTGTAGTCCAATTTTGCTCCTAAATTGTCACTGATGTAAGGTGATAGGCATCTTGTGGCTACATTTCCTCCATATTTTTGTATTGTGTGATGTGGGTTGTTGTAGGCATGTTGTTTTCCTGTCTCTGAAATCCCAAGCTCCAGGACATGGTCTTTAGCACTGGCTAATGAGCCTCAACTTCAGCTGCCTTTTTTACAACAAGCCGTAAAGCCAAACAATAGCACAATGTCATTAGTCTTTTCGCTCATGAAATACATGGGCCGAGAGTCTATTTATCATACATCAAGAAAAAAGAAGTTGGCATGTTTTACTCTGGAACATTTAAGTATAAAGGGATGGATTGCTGACAGTGTTTACATCTTGAGAAATCCTAAGCAGTTATCCCCCAAAAGTAAAGAAAGAAGTGTCTTTCACATTAAGGAAAAACAGCATAGGATGCAGAAAGAGATGGGGATGAGGGTCAAAAGTAACATGGATTAGGAGAAAGGGGGGTAGGAATGAACGCGATGCGGGGATGGAGGGTTCCACAGGAGGACAGGAAGCTGGTAGTGGGGTGCGGGGCTGAGTGGGTCAGGGGGCCTGTTTACATAATCCACAGTCTGCTAAAGACATTAGAGTCCTCTCCTCTCACCCATCAACACTTCACAGAAACACACATGCACTCTGACATTCACACATATACACACTCACATTAATGCTCACACACACACATATACAGACCCGATAAAGTGACACATTACTATTGTGCATATACCCATATCCACATATATGCATGTACAAATATACAGGCATATATACAAGGACCTAAACACACACACTGTAAACTATAAGACAAATGATTAACCATTACATTTCTAGATATGGATTGTATAAAATGAGTGTTGCAGTTTAAGTAAGTCTTTCCAGACTGTGGTTAAAAGGCCCTATGGGCTGGTGGGAGAGTGCTGACGTGGATGTTTTGCCTGGAGAGAGATGCTTTGCAGTTGAGTCATCCCAGGCAGAGTGAGCCATATCCTGGGCAGTCTGGGCCCCTCTGACCCCTCCCCGGTCCTCCCCTGGGTGTCCTCCTCTCTGTCTCTGATTTACATGGCGTATCCTAAGGGACACTTAGGATACACTGGATGCCACCCCTCCTGGGAGGTCATCCCAAGTCGTGGCAGGGAGTCGGCCCCCCCAGCTGGAAGTTGGCTCCGTGTGGAACTCGAGAGGCCCTCCTCTCTGGGAGATGGGCGCTGACCATTGGTTGATGCTTGAGACGGCAGACAGGCAAACAGGTGTGGGTCTGTTCCCTATAAACTGCCTCTAACAGCGCCAGAGACCCCTGGGGAGGCCTGACACCTACACACACGTACATGTGCGCTAATGACACACACGCGCGCGCGCGCACACACACACCTACCAAGGCTGGCTGGGTGGGCCTGCTGTTTAGTAAAACAACAGGAAACATCATGGCTGTCAACATTTCAGCATTTGGATTGTTTGTTTCTTTGTGTTGTTGGTTCAACTTCTCACTGCTTTCTATTCTTCGTGCATTTGTCTCACTGTTTAGGCCTCAGTGCTCCTGGCCTTTATATTATTGGCAGGCAGAGGGGTGAGCAGGAGTTTTTCCATCTCCACAAGGCCCCTAAACTTCTCTACGTAGAGAGCTGCATACTTCCTCCAGCCTATCCCATATTTCAGTTTGATTCTAGCAATAAATCAGTCTAGTAAGTTTCAGGTATTATGGTCTGTCTGTCTGTCTGTCTGTCTGTCTGTCTATCTATCTATCTATCTATCTATCTAACACTTACCCTAGAAAAAACATAAGAATATTTTCTTAGAATGTGTGTGTATCCATGTATATGTGTGTGTGCGAGAGAGAGAGAGAGTATTTGTGTGCAGCAGCTTGCTTGGAGATATTTTAACTTTGCCAACAAAATTTGTGCCTGCCTTGTGTCTGGTATTTTATTCTAAGTGCATCTCATAATAGGCTCGTGTCTTGGAAAGTCATGTCAGCAGTGAGTTGACTCAGGTAGGTGGGAGGAGTGAGACCCCTGGGCTGTGTGGCCACCTGGCCGCCGCCCCCAGCCCACCACATTACTACCTGGTGCTCTCCTGCAGAAGCCAGAGATGGCCTGGCTTTGTGTTTCAATCTTTCATCTCTGTATGTCTATCTGTGTGTCTATCTGTCTAATATTCAAGATTTAACATGCATCTCTCATCTCACACACTGTCTATCTCTCTCTCTTTCTCTGTTTCTGGCCACCCACTTCCCTACTCCCCTCTTTATCACTCTCCCACTCAATTCCTTTTCCATTTCTCTGCAGTTTGCTCTTTCACTCAGCCCCCCCCAACACCCCCTCCACACACACACACACACACACACACACACACACACACACACACACACACACACACACACCACAACCCCCCTCCCCTCTTCTCTTCAGTCTCTTCCTCCTGCTCTCCCTTCCTCCTTCCCTCCATGTGTAAATGGCGGGTGAGGGGTCTGGGAGGGTGGGAAAGCTGTTGGGTGCTTGTAGGAGGTTTTTTTTCCCTCTATGTTAACGTGTTCACCGGCTGGACAGCGCATTCTTTCCACCTCTGTCGGCCTCATGGGTCAAGCAGAACCATACCTCCTCTTCTCCTCTCCCCCCCCCCGGTTAACACAAGGATCTGACTCCGCTAAGCTGCTGGAGTGGGAACGTCAGTTGTGGCGGGGGTGGGCAGACATTTTCAGTTGAATCACACTTTCCAGCGGTTTCCCCCCCCCCTGTGTTTTTCAGGTGCTCTCTGTGACGGAGGAAAAAAAGAGGAAAAGGCTTTAAATATAAACATATGTGGCACACCAGTAACGTGAGTGTTTCCATTTCAGACACTTGATTTATGTCTGCCAGCTAAAACACAAGACACAGGATAAAGAGGGGGAGACAGAGATAAATGTGGCCAGAATGGAGGGATGGGTGGAAAGATTGAGGTTGGAAGGGTAGATGGGGAATGCTCATCAGGACACAATGAATGCACTTCTCTCTGAAACATCCCTCACTCTCTCTCTCTTGCTCTCTCTCTCTTTCTCCTGCTTTCTTTCTCTCTCTGTCACTTTCTCTCTCTCTCTCTCTCTCTCTCTCTCTCTCTCTCTCACACACACACACACACACACACAGGCATGCATATGTGCACACAAATCCACTCACAGCTGAACAATCATTAAGACAAGATCTGGAGAATGTTCACTGACCATGCTGTTAACATCTTTAAACATCTGTAGAGTTTGTAGAGCACATTTGTTTACTTTATTTAAAAGGAGGATATGTCTGCATCTTTCTCTTGCACACACACACACACACACACACACACACACACACACACACTACTGACTGGAGAAACTGCAGAATTGGACCCATTATGGGACGGAGAATAGAGACATAGTGAAGTAAAGTACTACAGGAGTGAGTCACAGGGTACTTAGAGAGACATTTCCCTTGCTGTGGGTTTATACAGTCCATCACCCCTAGTAATCATGAATGTGGATCCAAGCACACACAGACAGTGACTAAGCCTGAAGACAGGCAGTCCAACAGCTGCTGGGTAGAAGAAGGCAAATCACTGTAAATCTGGACGCTAAATACTGAGGGGGAGTAGAAAGAAACAGCCCCTTGTTCTACGGTCCATTCTACATGTTCATGTAATGGTTTAGATTAAATTTTGGAAAGGACAAGCTGATCTTGAATCTGTGATGTGGCAACACAGTGAGGTCATGCCACAACATCCAGGAACTGATACATCAACCTGGAGGAGCTTATCATCCCCAGGGAGGTGTGTGTGTGTGTGTGTGTGTGTGTGTGTGTCCGTCCGTCCACTGTACTGTATGTGACGTACCACTGTGGGACAAAGGCAACAAGGAAGTAAGAGATGATGTGATGCTCTGTACAATGTTTTAACCAGACTTTGGGGAGCCAAGAGCCACAGAGATCTGGGGCACTAGGGTTCCTGGGGGAGTGGAGCCACTGGTTTTCAGTGGTAAGTGTGGGTCGGAGGCTGGGGATTTGAGGTGCAGCGTGGTTCAGATCGTCTGGCTGATGTCTAAGCTAAATTAAACCTCTCCTTACACAGGGAGGGAAGAGGGTGAGCTCATGTGTTTTGCCTGCCTAAGGTCCTAGATGACAAGGGGTCAAGGGTCCATGGTGTCAAGTGGAATGGGGATGGTTGATGTTGGGGGTGGAGGTGGTGGGTGGAGGAAAGGAGGGAGGGGGTTGAGTAAATGACAGACATTTACCAAGATCACCAGGTAATGAGAAAGTGTCAAGTTCCTTTCTCTGCCTTTTATCTCACTCACAAGGAAGAGAGCAGCCTCAGTTTCTTACTACATTCTCTCCTGCTCTTATGTCTTTTTAATCCACACCTAGACATACACCCACTCAAACAAACACACACTTCATCATTTGCTATAATGACACGTAAGGTGAATGACATGCATCTAAGTGCTAACCCAACTGTTTTAAGTTACACCACTGACTGGTGATTGTGGGATAATGAGAAAACTAAAAACGGTGGTGCTCCTTTAAGAGTAGGTACCAGGGCTTTGTTTATTTTCAAAAGTAATCACATCCAAAAGAAAAGACTGTGAAAGTGCTCCTTGAAAGGCCCAAAACATTGGCTCAGATATCTCCAAGCTGAGAGGTCCTACAGACCTTGGGGGACTAGGTTTAGAAAAGAAAAACAAAAGCCATTGAAACAGAGGAGAGAAGGGTAATTTCATAAGATTTTGGCTGCCTACAGGATTCTATTCCCTCCACACATTTGTTGATTGATAATTACTGCCATCTGTATTTCTATGGCAAAGAGGGCACTAAACAGGAGTGATTGAGAAACACATGTATCCAACACATATTTGTTCATGCACATTCTCCTATATATGTGCACTTATGCACATGCCACAAAGAGCAGATGAGACGCACACAAAATGCATGGTCACAATTGTTATACCCCTCCCCTGGCACCATACAATTTACAGAACACTTTAACAGACACTGTCATACCACGCCATGCCTTACCATAATAGTAGCTCAAGCTGTTTTCTATTACTGCAAATATGATTTTTATGATATTGTAATTAGGTGTTCAGTTGCACACAAAATCACAGTCACAGATACAATTAATTTAATATTTAAATTGGAAAATTTTAAATAATGCAAAGTATATGCCTTCCAAGATTTTGTAAAGGTATTCTTATTTACTGGCAGTAACAGTGAAGTGGATTGCTGTGGGACTGTGGGTTGAAGACAATTTTCACAAAAGAAGCCATGCTCATGTCTTCAGGATTATATTAAATGACACTGAGTATATTGTAAATAATTATATTACTGATATAATAATAGCCTATAAGATTTGGGAAAATATGAAGAGTTATCACACTGTACTAGTTTCAATAGCTTTGTACAGACAGAGATTGACCGTTATGTGGTCAGAACTTGGCTTCTGAACAAATGATATGTTTTAAAAAAGTATTGTAGCCTATATGCATTTTATGTTTTGGGTTATACATTTTAATGTCCATCCCAGCTCCACCTGACAACAGAAAACATGTAACAAACAGGGAACCAGCAGGTAGAGAAAGATTGAGTCCCACCAGAACCCCAAAATCAAAACCATTATGATACACAACCAATAAACCTTTTGCAAAAAAAAACGTAATAGATGTATTCCTTACATTTTTCATATTTTTTTCAACTGAAAACCACAACACTTGCCCATTCCCTACCCATCGTGAACGTAATACATTCCTTAACTACCTTAGAAAGCCCTGGCCAATCAGTGCCTAATAAAAGGGGGTGTGACAGGCAGGTACTAACCACGGGCTTTACTCTATGCTTTTTGCCTTGGTAACAAAGCTGTTACCACTGTCACTATAGATACTTGTGAATATCCCTGTTTACACACCTAATCTCCACACATGATGCCTCCAGCTAAGCCCCAGGGTTTTGGTAAATCATGGTTTGCATACAACCAGAATCCACCAATGGCTCATGTATAGACCCTTGGATCCTTACTGATACTCTGTATGCTCCTTGCTGGTCAGGGGAGGAGACTGGCGGACCTGTCCCACCTCCATAAACAGACATTCCTTGCGGAAATGACCGGGCCGCCAGCACCGTCAGCACTGTCAGCACCGTCAGCACCGTCAGCACCGTCAGCACCGTCAGCACCATCAGCACTCCTGCCCAGGTGCTTGAGGAGCTCTCTGAGGGGTCAATACAGCAGGCACTGAGACGGGACCTGGAGAAGAGGGAAGAGGAGAAGGAGGAATGTTAGTGCGATAGGGTTTGGGGGGAATATATGGAGTAGGAGGGAAGAAAGTGGTTCAGGGGACCCTTTTCCTGGGAGCCGGTGTGGGTCTGCTCTGCCCACTCTCCGGGTCCGGTGAGGATGTCGAGGCTGGAGAGCCAGGCGGTCTTCTACTAGGGCGATCGCATCTTTGACACTTGGGTGATGGTGGCAGTACACCCAGGTCACAGTGTCCGGTGGTAGGCTGTCCTTGAAGTGCTCCAGAACGACCTGGTCAAGCATTTGCTCTGTAGTCCTCTCCTCCAGCCTCAGCCAACACCTCACTGCGTCCTGGAGCTGCTGAGCGTCCTCAAAGTGCACGTCCCGCAAGCGTCAACAATGTTCTTCCTCCGAGCAGGCCACCCAATCCAGGACCGCCCTCTTCACCAATCCATAGTCGGCTCGGGAGGGTGCCAGCAGGCTGTGCGCCGCTAGTTGTGGTTCCTCAGATAGGAGAGGAAGAAGACGCGCAGCCCATTCCCGTTCCGGCCAGCCGCATGCAGTGGCTGGAGACGGCTCTGGTTCTTTCTGGTGGCCAGCCAGTCCACTCAGCAGCTCGCATAAGAGTCTTTGGATCGGGCCGCCGACTGGTTCTCTTGAATCGCAGCAAGGTGATGTAAAGCTTGCCCCAGCAGGAACTCTCCAGGCCTTGGCGTGGCATGGTCTTCCATCAGCTTTCCTGGGTTTCCCCAAACTCGCTGTGTGTTTCAACTGACATGAGGGTGATAATGACAAAATAATGACGCAGTCAAATTACATCATTTTTTGTGATTTACAGCACACTGACAGTGTCAAAAATGTTGTTGAGAAGCATTCAACATTCTTAATGATTGATAAGAGGTATTGTTAGTGTGGTGGCTTATCAATTCCAGTGAATTTGCCCATTTGGAAACGGGACTAACTTGGAACCAGTTCTCGATACCCAGCCCATAGCAACTATGCAACTACCAAAAATGGGTTGGCAAAATTATATTTCACCTGGACCGGCAAAATGGCTATGGAGGGGCCTTTACATAGGCTCAATATTAATAGGTTGCATGCCATTGAGCAGCACTGACTTGCCAACTTTGAGGCTGTCAGAGAGAAAGCAGCTTCCTAAGTTACCTAACCCAAACAACTTGGAGTTGTTTGGAGGGTCTTAATGAGAAATTAACTCATCACAGAAGTAGCAAGGCCAGAAAATGTTTTTTAGCTCCTCATCTCAAACCAGTGCTCTAAGTGGCTTCTCTGGCCCATGGCCAGGAGATGTTGCAGGAACGACAGCCCCTGGTTCCAGTGAGCGACTCTTAGACCCAAGCTCAACAAAAGCCCTCTCTTAAACAATGCCATCCTCTAGATTACTTGTTGAATTGATATAGCACAGACAGTGGTGGCCAATTCAACAAGGTCCTTAGACTGCCAGGAGTCAGACTGTGCCCTGGTAAAGATTGTCATGGAATCTGTTTATAAGGTCATTTTGTGGATGGTAAGGGTGACGTCAGCCTCCACCTTGGCATTGGATGGCAATAAGTGTTACACATAGCTCCATGCCAGGGATTTACAGCCATTGTATCAGTGCTACTCAGTGTTAAGGCCCCCATGTGGTTTGATTGGGCCAATAATGGAGGGTTTGATGGTGTTACATGAATCCGTTCGGAAGGTATATGCCTTTTTGTGAGAAGCCACAGCCACCGGCATGCCCCCCTTTGGCCAACTGGTGAAACAGACAAACAGACAGACAGATAGTATGGGGCGAAATAACCCCCATCCAACTACATTGGCGGAGGTAAATCTTGGTTGGATTCAGTGAGATTATGTTTTAATGGCCATCTCTAAGTAATGGTCACTTAGTTGTCACTTAGCAGCCCTACAACCCTACATCATTCCATTATACCCAAGAGTCCTCAGGACCCCCTCCCCAACAGTCAAGTTGTGTAGAGGGACCATCATTCCCCTACTTATGGAATGAGGACCCCCAAGAGTTTCCTATGCTTAAGATGGCATTGGAGAACCTACTGCCACATTAGGAAACAGAGCAGTATAAGTATCACATCCTTCTTGACCATCTAAAGCTGGACATTGCCCGCTGCCTTGCTGCCTATGTCAAGCGCTCTCCGCCTTACACCTCTGCTCTGGAGGCATTTCAGCAATGTGAGGGACCAAGCAAGCAGGCACAAGGATGCAATGGAAGGGGTGCAAAATGTTCAGGGTTTTCTTTACCCAAAGAATACAAATAACTGGGTAACAAAACCAATAAATGTGTAAATAGAATGAAAAAGAAAAACATATAAAACAGCAGTTCTTGGGCCCTAGCTTAAATACAGGTCAACTAAACAGAAATGTGCACATACATCTTAACAGAGCACAACTGAGTTTGAGTCTGGCCAGACTAATGAAATTGAAGAGGGGTATAATTAACAGTACACAAACAATATTAAACAAATAAACATAAAGGCCTGCAACAAGGCTTCAGTTAATCTTTTACTATGTATTCAGCATAAGACTAATAATAACATAATGTGTGATTAATAAGCAAATTGCTCAAATAGCAGCTGAACAGCAAACACCCCTGCCATCCATGGGGAGTTGGTACAGCCGGAGCACCCCCCAGCAATAATAGTTGCCCAAACACTTGGCCTGTCTCGTCAGTTGGAACTTGGAGTGGCAAAGGAGGACACAGAAGACAATGACGGTAAATCAAGAGAGGTAACTTAAATAGCCAAATGACACCACAATGCTAACTAAAATCTGTGCACTCAAATCAGGCAACATGTATTGTCAGTAATGCTAAATAAAGGGTATACCTTGGTTTATGAAACAAAAGCTATGTGTTGTGTCATTTGTGTGTCGTTGTCTGTGTATGTAAACGTTAACGTGATAAGAACTACTTATGAGACAAAAGTGGAGGTGAGTGCGTAGTGTAGGCTACTAACACTGTGCGGCCAGATGGTCAGCCATTACACACTCCTCCTCTGGCATCTCGCTGGGACAGTGAGATAAGTAGTCAGCTGTGGTGTTTTCCTTGCCAGGGATGCGATCGACCCTGAACCTGAAAGGCTGCATGGCCAGGTACCAGTGTGTAATTCTGCTGTTGCATCATTCACTCAAGCCATTTAAGGGCCTCCAGGGTGAATTCCCTCCCAAGGAGATCTGAGTATCTCAGGGAGTCAAGGGCCTATTTTACTGCCAGGCATTCCTTCTTCACCATAGTTTAGCGTAGACCCCTGGGATACAGCTTACGTGTGATGAAGGCCACAGGATGTCTGTTATTGTGTTGGCCCTGCAGACATCGTTTAGTGGCTGTGCTGTGCTCTGTCCATTGGAGCTGTTTTTTGTTTTTTTTGACTTGTCAGCTCTGGCAGAGAAGTCAGGAATAAACCGATTGAACCAACCTGACATGCCGACTTAAGTTGGGTTCTGGTTTGTGGGAGTAGGCAAGACTGGATGGCTTGGACCTTCTGGACCTGAGGCTTGATGACACTGTTCCCAATCACATAGCCGAAGTACTCTGTCTTTGCTCGGGAGGAAGTTACAACACAGGGGGAATCCTGGGTAGGGGGGGACACTCATGTCGGAGGCCGCAGGCCGCAGGCCCACCCCCATGGTGTCCTGGCTAGGCTGGAAATCAATCATAAATTTAGTTGTGCGCACCAGTGGTTTCAGGTGTCCAATGGATGTGGTCCAACCTGGTGATGAACCTGCTCTGTGGAATGGCTGTCAGGAAAGGTAAGCTCTGGTTATAAACTGATAAATTGTTTCCATGCTGCTGTTCCTGCGAGAGATGAGCCGAAAGGTTAATGCACTGGAAGTAGATATCAACATTAGGGAAGGTAGACCTTGCACACCTATAGAGAGCCATGAGCTGTTTGATCGAGTTTTTTTCAGGGTCCTGGTCTCGGTCATTTATCCCTACCGACAGAACCAAAACCTTGGTGTTCGGGTATGTTGGGGTCTTCTCACAGACCTTCAAAAAATTATATATATCGTAGCCCCTGGGTTGTGAGTTGGAATAGGATGGGATCCTATTTAGATTGGAGTCCTGCAGCAGCAACACAGGTCGCACCCCGCTAAAACTCCAATCCTGGAGTTTTCTGGCTTGTCTCGCCACATGGTATTTGGGGGTGTATGTGATGTTTTCCTGTTGTGTTATGCCTTGGTCTAATTGATCTGGCCCTTCCCCAGTAGCGTTGCCAGGTAGCCCCCCACTCGCAAGCCCTAGCCTAACTTTAGAGGTAATATTGGAGATTTCAGAGAGGGTCATTGCTGTTGTCATACTGACTTTGTTGTTGGACCCATTTCTCATCATGTTTAATTTCTCCACCTCTGATTAGGCTGAAGCTCTGAGCCATGGCGGAGCCGGCTGTCGCCACCACCTGAGGAAGGGGAAGGCATACATGAGATGGTTTCCTGGATGTGTGTTGCCACGTTACTGCTGCTATATGATACAGGTAAGGCAAAGGCACTATGTTGTACCTGGTGTGACAGTGGGTTCATCATATACCTCTGCTTGAATTACACTTGTGCTTTTTATGTGTCAGCTGGGTCTGCTTGGTACACCTGTGCTGCTGCTGGCGACTGCCTGTCAAATCAATGAAACATTTAGTGGATTTTTGTTGATCCCCATACGTAGGGGAATGAGAAGGGAGTAGCACGGGAGGAGAAGGAGAACCAGGAAGGGCCGGAGGAGGAGGAAGAGCAGGAGGAGGAAGAGAGGAAGGGGGGGAGTGCCCCCCATCCAGGCCGCCTGCATTCATGCCCAACTGGAGAAAACATAGGTAAGGTTTCCCTCCCGACTCCACACGGACACCACTCCCCTCACCTGCACCCACGGATGAAGAGAGATCTGCCATATTGGCGTTAGACGGTGAGTTATCCAGAATGGATTCTACCATGTGCACAGTGTCAGGGTTAAACCTAACCCCATACCGTTTGTTAGCCTAGCCCACTGCTATTTGTAATGCCGTTTCATTTTTGTTAAATGTACTGAGTGATGTAATGATACTAATATGGTCTTGCAAAATATTCATGTTATTGTTCATCCGTTTAGTGTTCTACATCACCTCCTCAGATAAATCAGAAGCCATTATCATAGGTCCGGACCCCTCCAGCGAGCAAACAAACTTAACTTTGACCAGCAGGTGAAGTCAGTCATTAAATTGTGCTTTCTGCAACTTCGTAATATCTCGAAAATTAGATCTTTTTTATCCGCTAAGAATCTAGAAACTGTTATCCACGCTTTCATTTCATCCCACTTAGACTATTG
This sequence comes from Centroberyx gerrardi, assembly GCF_048128805.1. Classification (NCBI taxonomy): domain Eukaryota; kingdom Metazoa; phylum Chordata; class Actinopteri; order Beryciformes; family Berycidae; genus Centroberyx; species Centroberyx gerrardi. The sequence goes on from NC_135998.1 coordinate 24,386,332, forward strand.
TAACTCGCTGTATTCCTGTCTCTCTCAATACAACCTCTCCAACTAGTTCAAAATGCTGCAGCAAGACTACTCACAAAATCCAATAGAAGTGTCCACATAACGGCTATTTTAGCATCTCTACACTGGTTACCTGTTTTAGAATTGATTTTAAAATTTTAATGATTACTTTTAAAGCACGTTTGGGGTTGGCCCCAGATTATATCTCTGATTTACTGACCCCTTACGAGCCTAAATGCAGCCTGAGATCCTCCGGCAGAGGTCTGTTAGTAATCCCTATAGGTCAAGGCTAAAAACCAGAGGAGACCGAACCTTTGGAATCACGGCCCCACGACTCTGGAACGTCCTGCCGGAGGAGATCAGGCAGGCTAGCTGTTTCTTCTTTCAAATCTCTCTTAAAAACGCACTTTTTCAGAATTGCTTTTTCTTGAATCGGTTACTCTTCCGTTTTATTTTATTTGTTTTATTGTGTTTTTGTAATCCATACCTCGCTTGTCATGATTACTTCAATTCTACTTTTATTTTTTATTTGGTAATTTTTCTTGTTTTTATGTCTTTGTAAAGCACTTTGTAACTTGTTTTTGAAAAGTGCTATATAAATAAAGCTTACTTACTTACTTACTTACTTACTTACTTACCTGAGCTTTTAAGTGTTCGGTGGGTGATGACAGTTTGATGAATTCAGCTAGCTTTTTAGCTTGCCTAAACTTTCCTGGTGGAAATGATTGTGTTGTTATTGTCCATGAAAGTTTTATGATGAACAGCTTGTAATAATTTGAAATAATTTATAGCTGTCTTGTGTAGTTTCTGGGTCAGGTGGTTGTTTTAACAATGGGGGGCCAATTTCCCTCTTTTGTCTCATTCTTGTTCCACTTCTATATGTCTGTCTATGGGGTGGGAAAATTGCGTCCCTATTCCTATCCCTATCTGCTGCTTATTAGTTGTGGATGACTATGCAACATGTTATCTCAAAGCAGTAACCTTGCGCAGTAGATGCCAAGAGAGTTGTGCAGGATCTGTTTTATGTAATGTCTCAGGTCGGAATCCCCAAATTAATGATCAAGGTAAACCTTTTATGTCACAACCAATGTACAAATTTGGGGACTTTAAATTGATTCAGACAAGCCTCTATCATTCACAGGTGGATGGAATGATCAAACAGTTTAATAAAACACTCAGACAATAAAAACAAAGGTTTGTTTGTGAACTTTTTCATGAGGATACCTGACATTAGGAGCTGCAGTTGGATTATCTATTAATTGTTGCATGTTCTCCAGGCCTCCATGGGATTTGAATCTTTGAATCTTAAGGGTGTATTGGACCTAATTAAGGAAAGCTGGGAGGAGGGCCAAAGCACCAGTAAAAATAAAATTCAATACATCTTGGACTTAAGAGCCAAACTCTATTCATTGGTGCAATTACCATGTGAGATTTTCTGCAGGCCCAAGAACATCACCAACAGCTGTATAATAGAGGAACGCAACTGAGACTTTGCACCAGGAGATACAGTTCTTGTATTACTGCCAACCTCTAGATCTGAATTGCTTGCCAAGTGGCAAATGCCATTGTATTTAGATGGTGAGCCGGCCAGATGTGTCAAACAGAGGTGGGGTTGACATCAGGAGGCAGAGATAATGAGCAGCCTGATGAGACAATGAGCAGCACCTGAACTGTATTAACCTTCTCTTATACCCCTCTGGTTGTTAGTAGATAGGAGAAACAGAGGCATGACGCCAGTATGACGTTATACTGAAGATCAAGAGACCATGTGTGACTTTGCATGTGAACTGGTGTTGCCTCCTGAAACAGTGAATTAAACTAGTTGTTGAGTTTTACCTCTTCGTCTGTGTTCCCTGTGTCCAAACTCAGTGAAGAGTACTACCATTTCATCAGGAAGAGCACTTGCAGATCCCAAGATATGACCTCAACTTATAAATATAACAAGCTTTTAATCAGCCAGACTAAGTTTAACTAGTAACTTCTTACTCTGATCTCTACTACGGTCATGGATGTACAAGCAAACTCAATCAACTATTTCTTGTGCAACCTACCGCCAGTTTTCCCCTATCAATCTAACTGTAGAAGTTTAGACTACTCTTGGTATCCTGGAGTCAGAATGGATCCCTGTGAAATGTGGTACCCATCTGAAGCCATCTTGTGCCCATGTGGAGATTATAACTAAAAACAGGTACCAGGTACTATCTGACACTCTTGATATTACTGCAGACATAACTGCTTCCATGGTACATACACATGTCAAGTGGAGTATTACAGAAAAGTCTATGGTACTGTGATACTAGACATTGAACATCACCTGGAGAAACCTCTTGCTGGCATAAATGTTTCCCATGTAGTTCTACACTGTTGTTGGTATTATATATGCTACTGCAATAAGCATGGTTTAAGATTTGTGGACAACTGGTCCTCCTCTTGAAGAAAGCCTTTACTCTTCACCAGGAATCCTGTTTATGCTAACTGAAATGGTGCCCACTTGCTCTCTAAAAACACTTTTAATGTCCTCTCACCATGTAACTTATTTTAAAGAATTCTTGCAGTGGTCTGGATACTCCACAGCATTGTGTTTTCACCAGAGGGAAATTTATTCCATTCAGACAATAGTGACTGTTTGGCTTTCTTGTCAATTTTATAAGACGGGTGGTGTCAATCCTCAGAACCTCTGGACTAGCGCACAAGCACTCCTAGAGAAAGATGTTTTTCTGATGGGAATCTCAAGCTGGTTCTTTTTTAAGTTAGTGATGGCTCGATTCAGCTGATTGGCTATCACCTGTCCAATCCAAACAGCTGACTCTCATCACCAATCACATTCAAACAAGTCAATGAGGCGGCCTTTATAATCTGGCAACTCACACTGCTGATCATTCATGCCACTTCTGCTGTTGACCCAAATCAATGCAAACTCGTTATATCACTCAACATTTCTACATGGATCACAATTTGCTAGTGATGAGAAACAGACACTCTTTGTGGTGCCTTACCTTCAGTCTGGTACCTTGAGATGTCTTGCTGTGAGTCAGATGAAGAAAGCCGGATAAAGAGCTTGAAACAATAACGCCAATCCACCTCTATCCAAACCCGTATTCGGAGCACTCATCTGGCAAAAGTCCACTAATACCACCTCAAGAAGGCTTCCTCAGGAAGAACCATGTTTGCTCTGCTTGTCCCGCTGCCGCCGCTGGCACTGCTGCGACTGAGATGCCAGAGTCCAAACTTGGATAACTATGAGCCGACAGCCTTTTACGTAACACGTTACTATGTTAGTAGATGCTAATGCTAACTACCGCGGCTGTGTTAGCATCGTAGCTATATACTAGCCCGTTAGCTCCTGTTAGTAGTATTCTACAATGGCAGACACATCGTTTTATCCCAAGCATCTTACAGTATTGTGAGGATTTATGTGTGCAAACAGTTTTATCACAAGCACCAGTGTCATGAGTGTCAACATGATCAATAAGCACACGCTTGTTTGTTGTCTGCCGTCATTAAAAGTGCGGCGGCAGTAAAATCGAAATAGTGTAGTTGTGAATTCTGACCAGAGTAGCTGCTGACGTGTCATCACATAGAGCTTTAAGAAAATGACATTGCTTTGATATCATTCTGTAGCTTCTGTGGCAGCTGAAAACAGCATGAATCTGCCTGAGAATAAAGGACACCAGCTTGGGTCGAAAGTGTGGAAATTGATCTCATGATTAAGACAGGAGTTAAATGTCCTATGGCATAGTTATGGCAGCATATGTAGTATGGTAGTCAGGCACTGTTCTCAACTCTTGGTATAATTGTATAATTGTTAATTATACACAATTAAGCAATGTAACTTGGTTATTGAACTTTTGAGGAAGCTGTTCCATGCAGTTCCTTAAAAGTTATCAGTAAGATCTTAAAATCAATTCTAAAACAAACTGGTAAAAAAAAATGGGCATTATATGATCCCAACAAGAGGGTAAAGTCAATTCTGGCTGAGTAGAGGAAGTTACAGTAATCTAAGAGATGAAGACACGAATAACCTAGAACCTCGAAAATAACCAAGTCTAGAGTCTAACACCCCTGCAACATTGAATTTCTGGGAATGGAACTCCAGATTGAGAGTCTGCAGTCTAACTCCCTGCGGCACACTTTCACCCACGTGACCCATGTGTTGAACAGAGCGACCGACCGACACTGGGATCCATAGAGCCCCTGTTGTCGCGGGGCTACAAAGACCTAATTTTGAAAATATTTTTCAATTGGAGGAAGCAAGACAGAACCGCCGTCTTCGAAACAGAGGTCAGAATCAAATATTACACCCAGATTTCTAGCAACAGCCTTTATATAAGTAGAACAATTACGAAGATAGCCCTGTATCAGCTTGACCAAATAGTACAATCTCATATTTGTTTTCATTTAATTGGAGGAAATGATGGGACATCCAGCACTTGATATCAGAGAGGAAAGCCTTAAAGTGGGTTAAGCTGCTCGAGTCACTAGGTTTGACCGGAACATAGATTTGGGTGTCATCTGCATAGCAAATGGAAAGAAATGTTAGAGCTACTTTAGCCTATTAATCATTCTCGGGCTGCCAATCACAGGCACACCCTCTTTTGGTAGAACAAAAGAAGAGTCCATGCACTGAAAGCTGCTACAGAGGAACACATTTACTAACACCTACATATGTGACATTTCTAGCTCAGTGCTCTTAATCAGATCAATGATGATGATGTTTTGCATTCTGTCTGGCACCTGGTCAAGATTGGGATGTGCATGTGTTTTTACTCTGGTTACACCCTGTACTGGTGCCAGGGCATCCTTGTGATCGGTGGTTCTGTGGTTGGGTGTTGAGCCTGTCACAACTCATATGGGTTTGCACTTTGTAGTGAATTAGTGCTGGAGGGTGAGTTCTATTAGTTATGACAGACAAGAGAAGGGGTGTTTCTTGTTTTGGCATGTTCTCTGGCCAAATGTGGCCTGTGTGTGGTTCTGTAATTTAATTCATGGCTTCATATAAAATCTGTATATAATTTCACTAATGTAGAATGTTACATTTGGTGTCAGAATTAAAAGGTAAGTAGACTGCCTCCATGTTAGCTAGTCAGTGTGTTTCCCAAAAGCACATTGAGTAGCCAGCCAAAGGGAAAACAGCCAGCTTGGGAGGTACAGGGGCATGCTCTCCCAGGGAACATTTTTTGATGAACATGCTCTATTTCTTTCATGCATTACCTTGATTCCAATCAAAATACACACCTTAATTACTGAATATTTTGATGTTCACCCAAAAAAACTATAGGCTATGTTGCAGTTTAAATATGAATTGTGGTGTTGAGCATCATTGGTGTATAAGAAGTGACAACAAAACAACAATATTCGTTGGGGACCAAGCACCCAGGCCTGGTGTTTTTGGTCAAGGAGCAGACAACAACTGTAATTTAAGCACTCAAGATCTAGGGCAGTGGTGGCCAACCTGCAGCCCACGGGCTGCATGCGGCCCGTAGACCCCCATGTTCTGGACAGACGATGAGAAAATTCAAATGTATTCAAAATGAAAAATAAAAAATTCTAATAAAAAATAATTCTAATTAAGCCTTTATTTATGACTTGCTTGTATCATATTGGTCAAATTATAAAATAATAAGCTTTTGTACCATTCTGGGATATACTTATTGTGCTAAACGATCAAGAAAATCACATTGTGAATCCGTTAAAATTGAACAAGAATTTTCCTTCTCCATAAACAGTGGCAAGAAGTGACAAAAGGCAATTTGAAGAAGAGTTGATGGAGGTGCATGTGATGGATTGAGCCCATTGAGCAGCTGAAGAGGGCAGGCATTCGTGAACTTTAGGCAAATTTTACCGGTGCCGTACATCTGGCCGTCTGGCTGTTAGTGGTGAGGGGGCCAATGCAGTGTTTGATTTCCCTAGTGAAATGATCAGGACCAATTACAAGGACCTCAGTTTTATCAGGGTTTAGTTTGAGAAAGTTTCGGGACATCCAGTCCTCAGTGGTAGTCAAACAGTCCTGGAGAAAGACAAAATTATCTAACTTGTTAAGCTTAACAGATACATACAGCTTAGTATCGTCAGCATAACAATGGTATGAGATACAATCAAAGCGGCCCACGGGTAACATGTATAAGGAGAATAAAATGGGTCAGAGGATCGACCCCTGAGGAACTCCACATAGTAGAGGAGTGGGTGAGGACACACAATTGTCAATATAAACATTAAACAGTCTGTAGGAGGGGCTGGACACTTGCCATCTTAAAAAAATTGGGTACACAGCCAACAGTGAGAGACTGGTTAATAATGGAAAGAAGACAGGGAGCAATGGCAGACCTCTTTCAGAAATCTAGTAGGGATAACACCCAAAGGACTAGAAGATGGATGCATGTGGGCTACTAGGGATGAACTAAGATAATAAAATGGGGAAGTTTGCTGTTAAATTAGAGCATGCTGATACAGGCTTGAATTTAGGTCTAATATCTTATCAACAAAAAAGGATAAGAATTTTCCACAGTCATCAGGGAAAGAGGCAGAAACAGTCAGAAGGGCAGGATTCATAAGCTGCTGTTACATTTGCGCGCAGCGAACTGCAGGCAACTGTCCAAGGATTGGATACACAAGTGGTGGAGCTGGCTGGGGCTTTTGGCCTGGCTCCCAGCTGGAGCCAGTGGTCGTCCTGGGTTGAGAGGTGACCATCGGTAGCAGGGTCCAACACTGCTAGCCGAGAAAGCAGCTGGGATTGACGCTGAAGGTCGGTGATCAGGACTTCAATGGACTGGAGCTCAGTTTTAATGGGTTAGGGTTAGTGGACACTTCATTCAGCTTAGAGGAGGCAACCATTGGTACCTGGCTCTCGCAGTCTAATGGAAAGGTGAGTGTTGACATGTGCATGAAGGTGGCCATATGGTCTGGATTGGTAGCTGGGGAGATAGAAAACAGCTATGGCCAGTAAAGGGATCTATGGATATTAAGCAAGTGATCTGTATCATATAGTAGTTTGCAGGCAGATGTAGAAAGGCACAGTCCGACACTTACCCGCAAGGGCTCAGAGAAACGGAGCCCACTGCGATGATGTGGCTTTAGCGTAAATGGAGCACTACGGGTACATTTCCAGGGAATGAGACTTACCGGCCGCGAAGATCAGGCTCTGGTAACGTTGGGTGATGTTATGCCAGTATGTCATATTTTCCTGGTGGTGCCTCTCGGTAGTTAAATGTTTTCGGAGCATGAAAGCCTAACAAAAAGATAATCTTTGCACAACAGTATGCGCCAGGTGCATCGGAGGAGAAAGATAAAGTAGAAATCTGTAGACTCCCGCACAATGTCTTCACTTAAAATAATTTTATTGAATGACACAACGTTTCGGTCAAGTAGCATCCAATATCAAGACTCCAAAAAATATATAGGAGTAAAGACCACAAATCTGTAGGTTATACAAAAATAGAATAAATCACAACTAATCACACCTAGAAATGTAGCTCCAGCCATAGTCTCTGTAATGACAATAAATTGTCTTAATTTTGGCCACTTCTCTAATGACAATCGTGCATAGGAGTAAGATCCCAATGGAAGAGAGACAAATCTAAGCCATATAGTAGGGTAGGCTAATCCTTAGTCAAGTAGACCATGTGAGGACATTGGTAGATGCTCACATTACAGAACATAATAGCAAGAGAAGTGCCAAAACATTAGAATAAGTATAAGAAAGACCACCCTAATAAAAAACAAGGGGTACCATAAATAGGCTAGTATAAATACATAATATCAACAATAATAGAAAATATTATTAATATTAGAAATATTACCACATTCTCTAAATAGAGTAAAAAGGGGAATTAAAGCATTACACTGAGTAATCATTCAGGCCTTTTGGAGCTAGAGTCTGTAAAGTAAAGATCCAAAAGGCCTCTCTCCTTTTTAACAACAGATCATGATCCCCACCTCAAGGTGGCAGAGAGACTTTCTCAATACCGTAGAACCGTAGGGAAGAAATATCATGTTTCATGTCATGTTTCAAGCATGAAAAGCCAAAACAACCAAGATAGCCAAGAATGGTGGGCAGTTGCTAGCTGGAGAAGTGAGTATAAAAATCAACATATCCAGCAGTAAAATAAATCTATGTAACTGGCAATAAAAACAGGGCTATCAAACTTAGCCTCCAGGCTAAAAACAAGCCTAGCAAAGCTAGCGGACAGACAGGACGCCAGTGAGAGAGCGTCATATCGCTAAAAGTTTTCTGCTTAGGATGGTCCGATTGCTAAAATTTCTCCAGTGGGTAAAAGTTGTGTTAAAAATAACCTAACCTAAAAGCCAAAGGATCGATAAAAGAAGTGAAAATCTAAATATAGTAAAACGGTGAGAGTTGGCAGAACTCACTGAGGGATTTAAACTTAGTGCGGATGGAAACCGGAAAACTTCAAAAGGCACATTTAGTATACATGGGTCAGCTGCAGCAGTCTCATCTTCCTATAGCATTTACGAAGGACATTTCTACCACATTTTCATTTTTAGCAAATGTTTTTCTTATTTAATCATGACAAAATCCTTTCCCTAACCAAGTTGTTTTAGTTGCCTAACCAACCATAACCCAAACCTTAACCAAGTTGTTTTACTTACCTAAACCTAACCAAAGTCATTTTACTTGCCTAAACGTAACTGTTAGCCAATCTTTGGAACGTAATTCAATTTGTGGCGGAGAAACGTTATCTTCACATAATACGTGTCCACAGCACGTAAATCTGTTTCAGAGGTCGTGTTCATTTCACATATTTGTGTGAGATCATGCAAGAGTAGAACATTACATAAATGTCTCGCTTATATCGCCTAATATGACCCCAATCTGGCAGTTGGCTCAGGGTCAAAAAAAGTGTTGTGTTAACCCTCTACAGATTTTTATAGGAGCTTATGCAAGCAGCTGAAAAGCACCCAGTTTAAAGCCTGAGTGGTCAGCCATTCCACGCACAATGTGTGTGTGATTCTTCATTTATTCCTATATGGAAATCCTCTTTTCACCAGAGGATCACCTTGTCAGAGCACATGGTCAGACAGAACAGCATCCCTGGAGCTGGTAGGGGTTCAATGTCTTGCTCAAGGACACTTCAACGGGGTAAATGTTTATTGGCACCAGCTTTGAACTCAGGCTCTCTCCTACTCACTACACCACCCTGCCTTGAGAGCATGGTTATTAGTAAATTGCTGGTTTAATGAACTGTGGAATAGGCTATTTCAGCCTTTGATTTAGCCAGTGATTGATGATGCATTGTAGTTTTTGACTGCTGAGCAGGCTGTGTCCACATTTCAAATCAGAAGGGTCAGCCTGTTGCTGTTGAGAATGAGGGTGAGGTTTCTACATAGGCATCACAAGGGACAGACTGTGCTTGTTATCAACGGCTTTACGTAGGCAGTGTAGGCGGAGTTAGCTGCTAAAGTAAAGTACAAAAAGGCACCTGGCAGCAGCACGTCAAATGTTGCACAACAACCAGACGACTGAAAATTCTTATTTCAGCAGCCATGCGTGGTGTAACCACAAAATATGTTGGCACAAGGTACAAAAAGCATTAGAACCTAAAGCCCATCATACAGGAGAAAACATGAACCCTCAGCCCTGCTTGTGTCCTAGTTCCTTCTGGTATTACTACTGGCTGAGTGCTGCTAGAATGCCTGGGAAATCAGGGCTGCCATGCTTGCGACTGACTGGGAAGCTGATATTTATAGCTCCACAGTGAATATGGGATTGTTGTCAGGTGCATCCAGGTCCATGTGCCGGCTGGCTACAGCACATGGACTGGATAGTACTGCCCCTCAATGACCTGGCCAAGGAGCAGTTTCAGTACTGTCTGTGGTGATGGGAGTGTCTGTCCAGACGCAGGAGACGGTCCCCAGTCCTGTCTCGGAGGTGTCGGTCTGGACGATGAAGGGTTCTCGGAAATTGGGCGTGACGTGGATGGATTCAACACAAAGGGCTTGTTGCACCTTCTTGAAGGCTTCCTCGGTGGCTGGGTCCCACCAGATGTGCTGGGGTAGGTGTGTCCTGGCTGTCAGATCATTCAACTGTGCTGGCAAAATGGGGGATAAACTGTTGGTAATAGCCCTCCAGCCCTAAAAGGTTTTTACTTGCTTCTTGGTGGTCGGTTTTGGCCAGGGGAAGATTTCTTCGAGCTTACAGCTTTGTGGTTTCATAACGCCCCGAATCTAACGTACTTGACTTTTCCAGGCCTAGTCAGCACTTCTTTAGATTAGCTGTCAGGCTGACCCTCCTCAGGGCATGCAGGACAGCTGTCAGGTGGCCCAGGAGGATGGTCCAGTCAGTGCTGTGGACAACAATATCGTTGAGGTAAGCTGCAGCATACTCACGGTGGGGTCGGAGGATCCTGTCAATCATCATTTGGAATGTAGCCAGGGATCCGTGGACTCATGTGTCAGGGGGACCTAACAGTAGCCTTTGGTTAGGGCTGTGGTGGACGCAAATCAAGCGGGACCCAGACCCTCGATTAGTTCTTCCACCCAGGGCATAGGATACGCATCAAACTTTGAAGATCTCATTTAAAGCCCCTATGTGTAGAATTTGTATCTGATCATCCTCCAGTTCATTTTGATCACATAAAAGGTTGTCAGTAGAAAAATGAGACCATCACAGAGAAAATTGGTTTAGTCTATGTGTTGCTTTCAGTCTGTTCATTCTCTGTATCCCCGGGTACGATTTAGCGCATACCCAGGGCCATACTGACTTAGTGCTGTACTGACTAACTTAGGCCCAGATCTACTAAAGATTTGCGCCAGTGCAAATCGCATTATCAGAGCACAGGGGATTTGCGCTTGAAATCATGGGTTGATCTGGGTGCTCTTTGGTCTAATTGCATATGCATTTGTGGGTGTTCCATGGCTGAGGCGCAAAATAACGGGAGGGATTTATGGAAATTGGCAGTGGACGTAAGGAAAAGCATGTCTTATCATTTTGCATACAGAATGGTCGAGAACTGGCTCCAAGATCAAAGTGACACAGTCATCTACACAGCATAACATGCAGTCATTTGATTGTATCCCGATTACAATTCCAATTAGGTTTTAAATTAGTATGATGATTTAAAAATGCACCATTTAAGCCTCTTTGGCAGAGTAGCAGAAAGTGCACTCAATATGCAGACTATTACCTAAATATACAAAAACAAAAAGTCGCATGCTCTTCTCTCAATTTGCTGACACTTATTATGAGCCAATGTCTCAGTGACATTGCTAAAACATTTGTGCGTAATAATTGGCACGACAATGGAGAGGTGTGTGTGGCTTCTCCAGCTATATTTAACCATACCTTCACAAGGTATCAATCCCTCTGACACTGGCACCTGCGTCTCAGTCAGGTTCTCCTGCCCTTGCTCCTCCAAGGGAGTTGATGGCTCTTCTACAGAGGGAACACTACCATCACACAGAAGCTTTATTTGTGGCAAGCATTTTGGTTCACCTTCTCAAATCATACCCGTGGTTTTGTTTACCTCTAAATCATGCTTCTGGTGCCCAACTCCATTCATTTATTTGTTATGTCGTTCCAGAGTGACTTTCTATGCGCTTTGCCCATCATTACGTTGCCACAAGCGGACTATTGTGCACATTATCTGCACCTCCGCTCATTTGAGTGCCCTACTTTAGTAAATACCTTGTGCTGGCAGAACACAATTTAATTCATTGTGACATATTAGTAGAGGGGAGGGGAGGGACCCAGAGGCCTCATCCGCCAGACCTCCAGGAGCCCCACGGACCCATTGAGCACCCATTCGAAAAAAGGTTTAAAGAGCTAAGAAGTACAGGTAGCTGACTACATAAATAAACTATGGCATTACACATAAGCACAGATATAAACCTAAACCTGAAAAAATAGTTAAAAGCTTCGGCAACACAGTTTGATACCCTTACTGGTATTTCACTTACATGTGCAGGAGAAAGAAAGCCAGCTCTCCGATGAGTGAACGTCCGGCCAGTTAACTCTGGTCGGTCTGACCCTGCTCCCTCGTAGCTCTTATAGTCTCTTATAGAGCTGGGCGCTGATGGGTCCTTGGGGCTCCCGGGGTTTGGTGACCAGAGTCTCTGGTCTGCCGTGTTCCGGGGGGCCAGGGAACGGGTACCTGAAGCTGATCGAGAGAGAGATCTCACATTAAGAAGAGCCAACAGGGGGAGCTTAAGCAATGGGCGAGAGGTAGGGTTTAAAGGACAGGATCTTTTTGTTGAGAGTGAATGGTGTGCAAGGCCTGACACTAACAACGACTAGAAGATGGTAGGAAATTGAATTGACAATTGGACTGTAAAGGGGGGGAAGGTGAAGAGCTACAGCCAATTCCTACCTTACATAGCTGTCAGGTAGCGAGGGTCCTACATGAGCTCAAGGCGAGTTCCATGTTGCAGGCTAGGATATTTGCCTGATCTGTTAAGAAGCAGATGATCCCAAGCGAAAAGGTCAGGCCTATTCCATAACTCTGTGAAGTTATCCACAAACAGGATGCCCAATGCCAAACCATGCCTTACAACAAAATAGTACCTTAAAGTATTCCTTTGTTTTTTGACATGCAACAAAGGTCCTGGGCCAGATTTGAACCCAATACATTGTGGTAACATGGTATGCACCTTAGACCACTAAGCCACAAGGACAGCCAAATTGTCCCTACTTATATGTACTGAAAACTCACACATATACACACAAACACACACACACAATCACAGAGATTTATGCACACACTGCATACTTACTTACACACTATGTAAATGGTTTTTGATACATTCATGGTATTTGGAATTTAACATGGTCACAGAAAATGAGACATTGTATCTGTAATGGAAATGAGAAAAAGAAACCAAGTCATCATTTCTCCTATATTTTCAGGACATATAATATTTTTATTGGGATTCATAGCATGCAACCTGTAGCACAGACAAAGATTCCAACATGTCAAACTGTCTAATTGGCATGAGTCCTGATTTTAGAGGCTTCCGCTCCACCTGAAACCTTTACGGAAGTCTCTGTTGTTGGGCCAAGCAGCAATGATGGGCCTTCCCACCTAGACCCCCTTCTGCCTGACCTAAAACCCATAACATCACCTAGTGAGCCATAGCAGGCTCTCTCTCCTGGTGCTCAAACTGGGCATTACTCAGCCTTCAACCCCGGACAGTTTCTGCACATTCTCTCCCTGCATTGTTGGGCAGAGCCACAAAAAGTAGCTTTTTACAACTCACATCCCCCATCTGAATGGAAGAGTGGAAAATAGACAGAAGGAAAGGCAGACGGAAAGTTAGGATTGTGTTGTTTGATTGAAAACAGCTTGTTGGTCTTCATTACCACGATGTTTTGAGGATAGAAGGAGGGAAGGCTGACTTATGACTGCAGCTGGGAATTATTTTGTTTCTTGGTCTTTGCTAATAATCTGAGAGATGATTTATAAACTCACAGCTGTGTGTATAACTTGTTCATCATCAGGCATGTTTCTGCTTCAGACATAAAAAGGTACTGTTATGCTCAAGATATTCTTTGTTGAATCAGTGACATGAGCAGAAAATCATTTGCTGTACTGAAACTGCTATGCTGTTGATCTGTTGATGTTAATGCCAACCAGTTACCATGAGCAATATGTATACTTCTACAATAAGTGCAAGTGAGTGCAAGCCAAGCAACATGAAGACCTAGCCCAGGAGTAGCATGACGCAACTGTGTAAAGACTCCACAGAAGCCAAGCTCTGACACAAGTGTTTGAAAGCCCACAACACTGAGAGGGACAAGGATTACCGAACAGTAATAACTCGCCACGAAGAAAAAACAATAACATGGAAAATATGAGACAGTCTTAATGGATGAAGCAGGAGATATCAAACAGTATTTTTCATCATTTGATGGAGCACTGATGTCCACTCAGATTTGTTGGATAAGGTGGTTAAAAGAGAAAAGTGGTAGCATACTCAAAACCTCCAGTGCAAAGATATCATTTGCTGAGATATTTGCTAATGAAATTATAGCATTTCTCAAAAAAAGATATGTTTTCTTCAGTTCATAATTTCTGGCAACTCGTGGTAACTCATGCTACTAACAGTTTCCTTGGGGAATCCTTCAACATAGGAAAGGAATTTATCACCCTGTGAGTCAGGCCTTTTTCCACTTTTCCACAGTAAAGGAAGGATAGCCCCATGGGGGTGCAAGCCTTGTTCTGACTGTTGGAGGGGGGTGGGAGTTGGCTAGTGCACAACACCCCCCCCCCCCCCCCTCCTCCCTCCCTCCCTCCCTCCCAAACCACCTCAACCTCTTTCCTCTCCGCTCCCCAGGAGAAATCCATAAATCTGTGACAAGTGGTGCAGGTCATGGTCATGGAAAATAAGGGGCTCTGAGTGTCAAGAGATCTGTACACCTATCCACATATGCATTATGAATTAACACCTTGCTAGAACATTCTTCATGACAAACATGGGATACGGCACAAGCACGCCATGATGGTCAGTTAGGCAGTGATCTGATGCAGGGGCATGTGAAGAAATGATACCCTGAGGAACACTGGGAGGAGGAGGAGGAGAAAGAAGAGGAGGAGGGGACGAGAGAGAGAGAGAGAGAGAACGACAGACAGACAGATTGGTTATGTGGCAAGGCAGTGTCTGTGGCTCTGGTGGTTATGCATCCTAGCTCAGTAGAGTTCAGGATCAGGGTTCTGGAGAGCACTGCTCTGCTGCGGTCCGCTGTGCTCCACAGGCCCTGCTGGAGACAACAGCATCGCAGGGTCTTGCTGCTCCATTAGTGGGGCACAGTACAGTAAATGTCAGAGAGAGAGAGAGAGAGAGAGAGTCTCCACTCATCTCCTAACCTTACACGTGTGCTCCGGAGACGATACCCTGCACACTCCCCCCCCCACCTCCTTCCCTTTGCCTTTCTCCTTTTCTTTCTCTGTGTCCCGCCATTTCTTTTTTTCTTGCATATTTTCTTATTTTTTCTGGTCCCTTTTTACCCCTTCACTTTCATCAATCTTACTTTTTCTCTGTCCTTACTTTAACTGTAACTGTAACCCTCTCTCTCTCTCTCTCTCTCTCTCTCTCTCTCTCTCTCTCATTCTCTCTCACCTTTCTCCTTCCATGTCGGTTGTGAAACTGAAACATGAAACACGAGAAGGGTGAGAAGCAGAGAAGAAATAGTGTAGTTTTGACAGGAGATAATATGATTGGAAAATTTCAAGATAATTGAAGTGATTAGGAAAAGGGGGGGATAAAATGGAAGGCAAGTGGAAATTAATGAAAAGTTATTCTCACATTTAGTTTGACAGAACACGCTGCTTCAGTATCTTAACAGACATCTGGCAAACAGCTTTCTCTTTGTCCCCTCCTCCATCAATCTCTCCTCCTCCCCCTCCTCTCATCTCCCTTTCTCTGTGTCATCCCTCTATCATCTACCATTTCCCATCTCTACTGGTTTGTTTGAATGCGATGTGTGAAAGATCTTCTTTAACTGTACCTGTACCTGGGCTCTCCCTTTTTGTTTGTCTTTATCTCATCCAGGATTTCTACGATCTAATTAAGACACCCTCGTCAAATACAGCGTCAGAACAGCCTAAGTCTGGAAGCGTGATTGTGTTCATCTGACATGTCTTTCTCTTCTTTAGCAGTTTTGTAAGTACAGTCATAACAGGCTGCATTGCTCATGATTTGACAAGTAGCCATTTACATGCCATCAGATCACCGACTGGACTGCACAATAAGTAAAATGTTCCCCCCTAGTGGTGAGAATGAAAAACAAATCATAACAGTGCCAGATCCCCTCTCGTTCTCTCTCTCCCTATCACTTACAGTATTTCCAGAAGCAACAATTAAACGCGAGCATAGAGCAAACAAAATATTTGAACTTCGGTTAGCAGGAAAATAAACCCATTGATAGAAAGAAAACAGACTGAAAAAGCCGTTGTCTTGCTTGTAAGGAAATATACCGCATCCGGATAGTAAAACAGGTTGGGGGGAAAAATGGGAAGCCTTGACTCCCATAAGTCTATCCCTGAAGAAAAACATGAAATGTGCTATTTTCCACAAAACCGAGAACCAGTGTTTGGCTTTGAGTTATTGTACATAGGCCACGGTTTCAGATTAATTAGTGTTCTGGCAGAAAATAATGTGTTTACACAAAACGGTTATACATCTCATCTCTGTCTGTGTTCTCAGATAAACAGTCTCTTTCCTCTCCTCTCTCTTTCTCCCCCCTTCTCTCCATACTGCTGATGTGTCACCAGCCCCCCTATTCTCCTGCAGCTCCCCCCTCTCTCTCACACACACACACACACACACACACACACATACACATACACACATACACTAGCTTAGCGGTTCCAGATGTGTGCAGGGATGATGTCATGGCAGACCGGAGGCAATGGACTCTGATCCTTCTCTTTTTCTCCAGAAAACATTCATTGCAGACAAGGGAGCAAGAGGAGGAAGAGCAGAGAGTTGATAAGTTCCCAGAGAACCCGGCTAATGAACAAGGCTTAATGCGGCGCTATCTCACTCAGATTAGTGGATAGGTTTTTCTGAGTCACAGCCGCTCGCTCATGGAACTTCCACCGCATGAGCTGTGCGGGGTTATCAACCATCTGACCCCACCGCCCCTGGAAAAGCTGAAAACAAGTTACCACAATGAATGTGTGGATGTGTGCATGCCTCTGTGTGCAAGCCAGTATGTGTCTGTGCATGTGTGCGTATGTATATTTCTGTATATGTATATGCCTTGCCATTGACACCCACAATCCCTGTGAAGATCACACCCCTGGACTACCAATGGTACCTGAACATCCCAAAAAGTGTGTATCTCCGTCTGCAACAGATCTGGGTTTGTGCAAATGTGATGTATTATTGAAGTGCAGGACAGAGGGAGACAGAGATCCTGAGACGGACGCAGAGAGAAGGACGGAGAGAGAGGGAAACATAAGCGAGGGAGGAGGGGGTGAGTGTTATGGCGGTTGCTAGACAACTGCAGCGTAAATAAAATGGGAGAGAGAAATAGCCGGCCATGTAAACGACAGGCCACAGCGTGTGGCCTGTCTGAGGTCTCTGGGGGATCGTGAAAAGGGGATGACTGGTGAGGGATAACGTGAGCTGTCCCCAGACCTGATAAATACCCCAGCTGGACTGGAATTTGGGCCTCAGACACCAGCTGGCAGGAAGAAACTCACCTAACACCCTGTCACACTGTTCAAAAGCTCCAATGAAAGAAACCGACTTCAACTGCTGTGGCAATTCAAACAGAACATCGGAGCAAACACGTTGTTATATGCTAAAGACTTTGCAAACAAATAGATGAAAAACATGGAAAACAAATTACACCCACACATAATCGCCCAAACAATATAATTAAACCCATCTTCAAATTTCAGAGAAAGTTTCGATTTGGTTGGACTTTGGGCTTACAGAGTGTCTACAATGGATTGAAGCCTTGACACGTGACTGTTCTGTATTAGCCGGTTGTGTTTTAAAACAGGTGAGTGGATCCATTTAGCAGCTTATCGCTGAGCTAAATCAGATTACTTCACTTTAGCCATGAAGCCCAGGTCCCTAGCCCACCCACACACAACACAGTCTCAGTCTGTAATTGACTCTCCTTCCTTATAAAAAAAAAAACTGTGGGGGGCACAAAACCAAAAGCAAATGATCCATCCATCCCATAGACAATTGCTTTTGATTCTCTACTGCGATAAATAATAAGTCTTGGCTTTATTCCCAAATCTAAATCCCCCCTCTTTTTTTGTCTGCTGGGTGGTTTTGCTACAAAGACGGTGTGACAGAGCTCCCAGCTGAGGCTAATCTGCCCTGATCTGTGGGGCACCTTTGGGTGCTCTGTTATACTCAGTTACAGCTCATAATCAAATAATCTTTTGGAATTCAATTGATTTCAGACCTAATCTCTGAATCCATCTGACACTAGGCTGCTTTATTGTCCAAAGCTTTAAAAGAAAAAAAAAGGGAGAGTAGATCTCACACCTGGCTTTAGTTTCCTGTGATAGTCATAAATGAATGCGAGACTTGGCCAAAACCTTCCTTTGAAGTCCAAACCTAATGCAGTCAGGCTGAGAAATCACTACTACACTAGTGATTGCATCAACCAAGCGCTGGGGAAACAGCAGGGCACTTTCACCATGTTTCCATAAAGTGAACACAATCACAGCAAGCTCCGTATTACTGAGAAATTATTGAGAGGCCATTTGAGATCTTTCCAAACTCTCTCAAGTAGCTAGTCTTGCTCCATTTACCCCATGTAATAACATTTGACTGTATTTATAGAGGGAAGAAGTGAAGAAAAAACTATTTATAAAATAAGAAGCCAATCATTTTGGTCTGACAGTTTCCAGACATGGGCCAATATCAATAGTATATATGTACTTTTCCCAAAAGGTTAGAATAGACTACTTGCTGGAACATTCTTCTGTATTTCTCTAAAAAGCAATTTCAATCAAAAACATTTGTTTTAGTCATGTTGCACTTCATTCAGTTACAATGTTGTTGAATTTTGAATTAACTCACATTCAGCTCACACTCTGATTATGATTGTTACAATGACAGTATTCATGAATGTTACTGTGCTGGCCATACTTTGTGCATTTGGATGAATAACTGTAATAAAATGTCTATAAAGTATACATGCGCTATATTGTATGGTCTGAGGCCATGACAATTCTGAAACTTTTTCTCAGACCAAGACATGTATGCTCCTATTTCTCCTTCACTTATTTATTTGTTTATTCATTCATTCATTTATTTTAACAAACAGATTTGTCACAGAGTGTTTTATGGAAAACAAAGCATACAAATGCAGATGAAGACAAAACAAATAAAACACAAATTGACGTTTAACTTATAGCTTACAAATGTTTCTTGGAGGCAGAGCTGCTCTGGAGGCAGAACTAATCTCATTGGTTGAGTTAAAGCTCAATAGCCAGAGCCATTTTCTGACAAAGTGACGTTACACTGAAGCCCAGTGAAAAAGGCGAGGTTTAAGAAAGGAGGTAACTAATATTATAAAGCCTAGCACTCTTGCTACTCACTGATGCAAGTTCAAACTAGCCTAGCCATACTAACCTATAGCAATAAAGGGAAGCTAACCTGCTGACACTCCACAATCATGATTGCCATGGCCATGAATGAAAAAAGAAGTCATTGCCATTTATATCTTTATTTATACTTTACTATACCAGAGTTCCTTCTTTGCCCTTCAGGTTTGTCAGCTAACTTTGGTTCTTTGGCTCCGCCCACTGAGGTTTAACTCAATCAATAAAATGAAGATTTCTCTAGAGGATTTCTGCCTGTAGAGCAGCTCTTCCTCCAGAGAAATGTTTGTATAACTAAAACTCCAATGTGCTAATAAACAGCAAGTACATCACACTTCAAAAAATGGGGACATTGCTTGTGTGTGTGTGTGTGTGTGTGTGTGTGTGTGTGTGATTGTTTTTGTGTGCACATATACAAAACACCCAGACAACACCAGAACAGTCCATATCAGAAATAAGTGAAGGACAGACAGCGTTGAACAGGACAATAATGGCTGGTAAGGTCTTGAGGCTGGACCTCAGTAATGTGTTCATGTTTTCTGGTTTCTGGAGTGCTCACGCTTCTAAGTTTTGAATAAGTCAGATATTTCTGAGTCAGAAGACAGTGCAGCCAGACACTAGTGCATTACAGTAGATGATTCTGGAAGAAACTAAAGCATAGTTCAGTTTTTCCAGGTCAGTAAAAAAGAGGAAATGCTTAATCCTGGAGATAGTTCCAAGGTGAAAAATATGCTGTTTTGGATTTTGCCTCGATTGTCATGGGAGAAATCTGGATCAAACATAACGCCAAGATATTTGGCCTGCTTTGAAAGGGAGGAAGTTTTTTTGTCATCTGTCTTTTGATGTCTAAAATACAGGATTCAAGGTTTTGTACATGTTATTTTATCAAGTTTTATTGCTGTGTGAAGTAGTGTATTATCTGCGTAAGAGTGGAAGAGAACATCATCGTTGCAGATAACCTAGAGCTCAAGCCTGGGGGCAAATCGACTTTAGAACAGGCAGATATTTGCATCAGAATGAGAAATTGGGCAATTATGAGTGAAAGCAGTCAAGAGCGTCACTACACAGGCCAGAGAGATTTTCTAAACAGTTGCAGAGGATGCCATGATCAACAATACTGAAGGTTGAATCTAGGTCAAGGAGAACAAGAGCTGAGCTGTGGCTAACTGCAGGTAATTTGTGACTTTAATTAGAAGATTCTCAGTGCTGTGTGCAGTGGTATGGAGAGCAGATCGGAGGCGAAAATAGCAGGAATGTAAAAATACATTCAGCTCACAGTTCGGCTCGATACACAATACTGTGTTCATGGTTCAATATTATCACAATATTTGGAGCAAACTTTAAATGAAGACAATTACTAACTAATTAATTACAAATGAACAGCTTTTTGTTTCTGAGGGAAAACTAAGCCAAAAGTGCAAACCATAAACAGGGTGACCATGGGTTTCTGTAAGTTAAACTGAAAACTTTTAAGACCTTTTTAATGCTAGTTCAAATACAATTTAAGACAAATTTTATCCCTAAATAAGCCTGAAACCAACAGTAATTATACAGTACATCTGCACAATCATGGAAATTTCTCACCAGAAAAATAGTGCAAAAAGAAATAGATACATTTTTAAGACCTCTGAAACTATATTTAAGACTCAAACACAAACCTGGAGGTTTTCATTGTGGTGGTGTAACATGTTGCTAGGGTTACCTGTAAGGCAAGGCTCTCTTACAATACTTGCAAACAGTCTTAGTCTTGTTGACATTTTTTTCCTCAATTGGAAAACCCCAAATGCTGCCACACAGCAGACTTAAAACTTGATAGAGCGTCCTCAATTTCAGTTTTGCCTGAGCGACTCGTGTGCGTAAATCCCACTACATGTCCATTCCGCTTCTGGTCTGAACCAAGGCTGAGTCCATCTTGTCACCTATTACATTAAGCTGGACTCACTGAAGTGTGATGACCCAAGCTAAAACTTGTTAGCTTTGAGCTGTCTAGCGTTCAAACAGTGCAAAAGAGAAAAGCTCATTCTGAATGTCATTTCTTAGACATTAGACCACAGCTGAACTTTTTGTATGCCAAATTTTGTGTCAAACGTTTTTTTTAATATTCCTAGGAAATGCCTATTTCCTAGGAATAGGCATATTTCCTAGGAATAGGCATATTTCATAGGAATAATTCTAGCCTAATTCCTAGGTATTGCTTGAATTGAGACAGTGAGTGAATAGCTGAGCTACAACTTAGTGTTGCATTTTGAGAGGAATGGAAGACTGGAAATTGGTCTGTTAGTTTCAAGGTCTTCCAGGTTGAGGTTGGGATATTTTGTAGTGGTCTGACAACAGGAAGCTTATACTTTAAGTGAGTCAGGAACATTGCCAGAACGAAGAGAACAACATCAAGTTGAGGTGAGCCTGAGGCTGGGCATAGTTCTTTCAGTAAATCTGCAGGATTTATTTGCCATAATAACATTGGAGGATCCCTGCAGTGGAACTGGACTGATATATGAGACCATGTTGTCCAAATAGGTTGAGATGCATTGTGATGTCACCATCCGCAGAGATGCAGTGCAACACTTAAAATGAGAGATATGATGTTTCTATTTTTTCATTGAGAAATGTCATGACATCATCACAACTACAGTGAAATTTTCCAAGAAGAAGTGGCTTAAGGAAGGGGTTTAGTGAGATTTTAGTCTTGCACTCTCATTTTTCACTGGCTTGTTCATGTCCTTATGTGGATTTTGATTTGAACCCTGATTGAACTTAACTTTTTGATTAGTTTTGAGAAGGGCAACAACACCGAGGGTGGTCCGCATTACTGAGTCAAGATCAGCCGTTAAGTTATTGGCTGGATCTGTTATCAACAGGATTAATTAAGCCGCAGCATTCTTGAGTAGTGCTGTAATCAAAGGTCCAAATTATATTGTACTAGTTTTCATAATAGTGTGTCATATCAAGGGGAAAAGAGCAAAGTGGTCAGATGAAGCCAGATATTCAGAGAAGATGGTTATGTTTCTAATTTCAACTCAACATTTGAATAAATTTAGGGCGGGATTTTGACGAGTGGCTCCAGAATTTTTTTTTTTGAACCCTACTGAGTCAGTGAGCAAAACAGATGGCTTCTGGAGATAATTAAGTTTTGAAATCCCCAAGTATCACCAAGTGTATTCTGTCAAAATGTGTCACCCGTCAGCAAATTTCTTGTAAAAAGGTGGTGGCAGTCTGAAGAATAATTAGCACACCGAAAGCTGGAAGTTATCTGGGAGTTTGGCTGTTGTTGGGTAGGAGGAACTTTATTACCACGATGTCAAATGAAGAAAGTGAGGTTTGGGCATAAGGATTAAGTTTATACCATATATTATTTAATATCGCCACCGCTTCCTTTTTTGACTCTCAAGGTGGTGCAAAACCCAGAAGGTGATGCTTCATTTAAAGGCATGCACTCATTAGGTTTCAGCTTTTGATTAGTACCAGGGAATCCAATTTGTGGTTGGCAATCAGTTCAGAAATGAGACAAGCCTGAGGTAAGAGTAAAGTCATGAATTAACTGGAGTGGAGCTAAATGAGATCTGCTGTCCCACAGGTCCACTGGTGACAGAGGCTCTCAAATACAGTATGTGTTTTGTGAGGTCAGCTCCCAGCCAGCTAGGGTGGAGGCCATCTCTCACCAGCAGACACGGTCTGCCCCAGAGGCTGAACCAGTTCATGATGAATCTGTAACCATAGGTGGAGTACCAGGCAGCCAGGTTTAGTGCACATGTATGACTAATATCAACAGCAACCCTGAGTCATCTCCAAAAACACTTATTTGGTCAGACTGGTGACCTATCTGGCATTTTGTAATACCAATTTAATTTCCCATTGGATCCCTGAATATAGGCCAGCATCCACCCTTTGGCCTACAGACATGTCCAACAGATTTGTGAACTATTGTCTAGAGTTTTGGACAGGATAAGAATATAATAATGTTAGATCCTGGTGCAATAACAGAATGACATCTGAAACGCATGTGTTGAAATTAAACACCAATTAGGTGTTCAAAATGAACTTCCGATATTCCCTGTAATCTCGTTTTAAATCCACTATATAGTTTGTAAGCCAAAGACAAAGCTCTCATTTATAATATCATGTTCTGACCATTGTAGATTGTAGATCCCTCATTTGGGAGCCGACCAAAGAAGATCAGCAGTTCCAGGGCTTGTAATTGCTTTGCTCCCAGGCAGGATGACGAGGCGTACTGTGAGAGCGCACATCCTGAACAGACTTTCATTGAGCCTGCATTACCAACCAGCATGATTAGTTGGGAAGAAGAATGAAAAATAAAAGAGACCACAACAGGGGCCGTTTGAGTTTTATAGTTGATGGAGAGGCAAGAGCCAGAGAGAGAGAGATGAAAAACAAATGAATGAGGGACTTTTCTCTCACCCACGCTTTTTTGGCATCACTTACATGCATTATTCACACAGTAATAGACAGTGTATCAAAGAGGGGCAGAAAAATATGAAGAGAATAAAGTGCAAGCCCTCATTCGAGTGAAACAGTGGAGAATGAGGAGAAATGCGCTAAGGAAGGGAAGCTTAAGAGAACAGGAAGCACTTCTCTCTGCACTTCTCTATTTGTTTGAAGTGCAGAGAGGGAGAAAGAGAGAAGGAAAGTGGAGAAACAGTGTGTGTGTGTGTGTGTGTGTGTATGGATCCTTTTCCACATAAGGTTTCGCCTGTCTGTGTGTATCCATGCGCTTGGTTTTGGAGGGCTGGGGAGGATCTGTGCACTATATTATCATGGCTTCGCTGCTGGCTCCACATGAACGTGGTCTGACCATCTCTGGTTCTGAGATGAGCTCTCTGTGGTACGGCTGCTCGGAGTCAGAGGTGGTCAGATGGTCTGGAGGTTTGCCACAGCTACAGTCACACAGGGTAGAAAAAAAGCCCTCATGAAATTGTCCAAAGATTACAAAGAGTGGCTGGGGCAACAGACGTTCCTTTGTCCTGTGGTGAACACATTCCTTTCACTCATACACTCTGGTATTCACTGTGAATACGAACTGCCGCTCGTTTCCAAATGTCATTTTCCATAGTGGTGTGTGTGTGTGTGTGTGTGTGTGCGTGTGTGTGATTTATTGCAGGTTCTAAAAGAAGATGATGACACTGGGAGGGCTCCGTATCAACTGTCCCTCTGGTAAAAATGTCACACTGCAATCTGAACGTGTGGCTCACAGTGTTGAGACCAAATTACAACTCAAGGTGAAGAGGTCACCAGAGGAATTTCATTGTTGGCCAGTCTTGCTTTTTATGGGTGGGGGTTTCTTGAGGGGGGGGGGCAACTTGCTCACTCTCTCCCTTCTCTTACACACATACTTAGGTTCAGAGGGATTCCCAAGCCCACATTCGCAAAACCACACAAAGAGAGACCTAAACATCCAGTGAGCAATGAATGGAAATATGGAGATCATCAGTTAGCTGATCCCCGAAATTACTGTGTTATAAGCATTTCTGCACATCTCAATCAAAACCAGAAAAATCCTGGCTCATGGCTGTTTTTGGAATGGTAATCGCCATGTCAGAGTCCTGGTTTCCTTTGGTTTCCTCTGACTTCACTTAGATCACATTTGAAGCTTTCTATAAAGGACCTGCATCATGCTTCTGCTAATGGAGTGCATTGAGACCAAACTAATAATATTTTGAATTTCATGTGAGCACAATGCAGCGATGCTGAGTTTGCCACTATGGTAGAAGCAGCTTTTCCTAGCTCATGTTTTCCCTAATTAGTGGCAGCATATTTTCCAGTATTGACCCATAGAATAAATGGGATCCATCATAATATTGCTGGTGCCTGGAGAGAAAGAGAGGGAGAGAGAGAGAGAGGGAGAGAGAGAGAGAGAGAGAGAGAGAGAGAGAGAGAGAGAGAGAGAGAGACAAAGAGAGAAAGAAAGATTGTGAGAGATCTTATGGTCTCTGACCCGTGGTCGTCAGCCTCCATCTGTAATTAGCAGCAGCTAATTAAAGAGGAGAAATGACAGAGTGGCTAGCAGCAGCCCAGCCTGCTGTGGGGAAAGTGTAAAGTATCTGCTGAAAACATATAGCAGAGAGCCCTCTGGGGACATACAGTGGTGTCTAACAACCACCTGCTGTTACAGCTTTGAGAAAGTTAAAAAAGATTACAAGGTCCACTGGTCGGCATTGTAATTGTTCAAATTGTAATACTCCATGAATCATGAGTGCAAATTCAAGAGCATGTTCAAACCAATATAGCTTATTTTCCCTTACAGTGTGAGTCTACACTGGACTAGATTTGTAATCCCTTATGCTTTTGTAATAGATTTTTGTTGACAATGTTGAGGACTTTTTGCCAGATGGCAGCGTAACAAGGTCACAGTGTTGTTGTGAGGAGATTGGACGGTGTTGAGTTGTCAGTTGGGACCTTTATGTGCAGAATATTATAGAAAACTGAAGCCACAGTCCAAGCATTATCTCAGCCCAGCTCAGCCCACTTCAGCCAGGCCCGGCTCGCTGACAGCATATCTCTTCCAGATGGAGGAACCAGCGTCTCTGACCTACTTTTCACATCTTTCACTTTTCTTGCTTTTCAAAAACCTCCTTTTTCTGCACTGGCAAAATTTCGGTTCTTTTATTTTAGGAAATGCCATTATGGATGGTGTGTCTGATGAAAAAAATCAATTCTAGCCCAGCCTACTAATGGCATGTCTTTGTGCACGTGACGTGACACTGAACAGGCTATGAGTCCGGGCAATTTGAGGTGGCCCACTGACTGTGTCTTTTTGTTGACTGATGGTTTGTGTTTTCCTTTCCCGTAGTTCTCACACATTTGGAAAGCATTCAACATATTTTGGCATCAAAAATGGCCCAAAGTTAAGATCTGCTAGCAAAGAAAATGAAGTCACAGCAGACTCCCAGCTGAGTCTTGTTCAGTGGTGAAGGCTGTTTACCCATCCAGCATGAGTTTAAATATATCATGACAAAGTGTGCTAATAAAAACCTTTCTCACTTTACTCACCATCACACCTGTATCTGTGTTGGAACTTCATTAGAGGGACGCTAATGGAGGTCCACTAGGCCCTAAAGGCCTTCTGGGTAACACTGCTTACATTAATAGCATACAGTTATAATCATAATCATGATCAATTTCTTTAGTTTGATTATATTCAGTAGCAGGTAATTTCAGTAGGTGACTTATACAAGATAATCCCACAAACACTGCGACTGCTATATCCTCCATAAATTGAACCTTTCTGTAGGACTACATGAAACTAAATCTCATTCCAGTCCAGGAAAAACAAGATGTGTGGGGACCATACCACTGTTCTCCCACAACACACACACACACACACACACACACACAGACAGACACACACCGGGCGTGAGGTGATGGCCTTGATGGGTTTCACAGACAGACGCCAGCCCCCACCAGCCCTTAATGACTGGGCAGTCTGGGCTGATCTCCAGAGGTGTGCTTTCCCCATCAGGCCCGCTGCTCTCACACCAGGCCAGACAGGAACATACGAGTCATGGAACAGACTGAAAAGCCAGGTAACACACATTGGTGGTGAACAGCCAAGAATCTATTACAACCTTAACACACTGAGGTCATTTAATTCCCCACTTTTTATTGATCTTAACCAAAAAGCAACATATTTGTTTCAGGAAGGCATGTCTAGAAGAAACTGATTCATAGGGTGAATCATTACTTTTGGAGAACATTTTAACAATGCCAATATGGCGGGTGTGAATTTGACCTTTTGGCTAAAATGGGTATATGTGCTTATGATTTCCTTCTCTTTTGTCATTCATTTTACATTGTGAAATTCTAATTAAGACCATTTTCCATTTTAGGGACCATTTTTGGGCAAATGTACACATTTGAAAACATTTAAAAAAGTAAAACCAACCTGTTGACTGTTGTCATGCATTTCGTGTGTGTGTGTGTGTGTGTGTGTGTGTGTGTGTGTGTGTGTGTGTGTGTGTGTTGGTGCACATAAATGTGTTGCCACACCAGAGTCAATTAATCTAGAGCACAAGCAGCATGCCCTTGACAATTGCGAGCCTGTCATTACAAATAGGAAAATAGTCCCATCTGCTGAATTCACTCCCAATAGGCAAAGGCAGGTCTCAAAGAACAAAAAAACTTGTTTTCACTTGCATCCAGTGAACTAGCATTCCAAACCAGCACAGTTCAGTAAGGAAGAGAAACTGCAACTGGTGTGTGACCGTAGACAAAAGACCAAAAAAAAAGACCGAAGACAAAACGAAGGTGCATATGTGAATATGTTAATTGTTAATAGTGGAAAAGCAGAAGTGCCAAAAGTTTACAAACAAAAGACTTATTAGATTATTCGATTTATAGAGATTATGCAATCTCTGATGTAACACTGGCAAATGCTATCTGTGAATGTAGTCTATAATGTTGATTTTAATGCAGTTATTCATTATTAACTGTCATTTTAAATAAATAAGATATGATAAGATGAGATGAGATAAAATGAAACTTTAATGGCCCCTGTGGGGAAATTACGTAGTTGCAGGGAGGATTAAGGATTCAGCAGGGAAAAAGACAAATAAAGTATAAGCAATAAAAAAAAGCTGGTGTGCTCTATGTAAGTATGTACTGTATAAACATAATAATAAATCATAAAATATAACAGTATTACTATGTACTTGTATACTGTATGAAATAGTGGAACCATTATGAAAATACCATGAATATATGCAGAATATGACTATGAGGGAAATATGTGAAACCTGAAGAAGCGAGTATGTGAATTTACAGTACTGTACAAATACAAATGTTCATCATATTCACATTAACAAGTCTTCAGAAGGCCATATATGTGTACATACAGTGTCATGGGATGCAGACTAGTGCTATAAAAAACTTATCAAATATACTACAGAATGTACCTTTTGGATATGTGCATTTCCAGCTAAAAGCTTCACGACGGCGATACTGTACATACAGAAAAATGGCAGTGTGCAAAATGCATTATCATCTGTTCGACAACATGGAACAGGAAAAGTGTCACCGAAAATGTGAAGAGACATACAGAAAAGTGTCTACATATAGTCCAGAGTCTAGGAATGCATAGACAAGTGCAAGATAGTTGGTTTAGTCAATCCACTGCAGTGGAGTCTTCCAGCTCCCACCTCATTGGCTGAGACTTGGGCCGCTCACAAACAAAGCATTGTTCAGTCTGATGGCTGCTGCCACAAAAGAACACCTAAAACGCTCAGTGTTGCACCTTGGGGTGAAGAGGTGGAGGCTGAAGATGCTCCGCTGTATGAGCTCACCACAGAGGGGTGGGAGGTGTTGTCCAACATGGAGTCAGTTTAGTCCTCATCGTCCACTCTGCTGCCAGGCTGTCCAGACTCAGGATCAGCCTTTTCACTCGCTTGTTCATCAGCCTTGATGTTGCCTCCTCAGCACTGTCTGTCCAACATTGAATGGAGGAACATGTTGAGGAATCTGTTACATAAACTGAAAGACCTGAGCCTCTTCAAGAACAGTCTGCTCTGCCCTGTCATGTTAACAGTCATGAGTCAATGAGAGCTGGACATAATGATATCACACCTGAAATTTGACTATTGTGTAAATGAGAATGTTGAATAGAAATGTTGAAATTATGTGGTACAGCTGTTTCCTTTACAGAATAAGGGGTAGGCCTATTTACCTGTAATTAATATGCTAACTCAATCTCACTGAGGGCCGCATTAAGAAATTACAGTTAGGGTAAGATGTTTAGTTACATCTAATCTTTTAATTGAACAAAGTCAACTAATGATCTTTGACCATGTTTTTAAATGTCCCATAATATATAGTTAGCTCACCATAAAGCGTAAAACAATATGGCTATAGTTCAATGGCTTTGAAGTCTGCATGCCATTTAGAAAAGCATAAAAGTCACTTTTGCTTATGTTAACTTTGTACAAAATATATCAAGTGGCTATATACCAAATAGGCACTTGATATACAGCCAGCGACACAGGCCTAAAGGGAAAACATCACTGGTTTGCTATACAACTGACTCAAGCAAGATAATTAATTTTGAAGAAAAATTATTAATTTCCTGATCATGTTGCTACAGGTCCAATATAACTAACTTGGCCTTCCTCAAAGGTCTGAATATGATGCATCAGTGGCTGCATGGTATTTAGTCATAGCCTGTGTAAATGTATTTGGTCCCACAAGCCACATGGAAGATTTCTATGAGGACAGTTCGTCAGTCCTTGGAGTAAAGTTGCAAGCTGTGGCCTCTTTAAGAATTGAGAGGTGTTTGTCAGCCAGGCAGATCCTGTGGGATGATCTGCTGATTTTCACAGAGAGCAGCAGATCACAGAGATAGGGACTTCAGCACATGCTTAGCACATGGGTAACATTAAATCATAGCTGTGGCATCATGTCAGGGATGAAAGGGGTAAACTCACTTGCCCCAGAAGATTAAAACTTGCCCTCAGTGTGCTGTTGCTCAGCATGAGCATTCCTTTTCTTTAGTCATTTTGAGCTAGCTTGCTAGGTTCCAGTGCAAGCTGTGTTAGAAAGTGTGTTGGAGGGGGTGAGGGCCACATGTGTTTAGTTCACAGCATGCAATTGCGTGCTCTGTGTGGCGACTGGGACTGATCATGGCAGCTAGGTGAGCCAGAAACAGCTGATAATCTGATTCGTCTGTGGGCCAAATCAAAATTTGCGACAGGCTGAAGAGGACTTTGAGGGTGTGTGAAATACCCTCAAAGTCAAAACAGAGGTAGAGATGTTGGTAAGAATGATGAACAAGTGTATTAGGAAGTGGTTTGGAGTCTGCCTGTCTTAGCAGTGTAGCACTGGAAAGAGAATAGGCTACAAGGGACTTTGGGAAAGGCCTTTATCTAAACAGAGAAATTCAAATGCCAAAAGGAAGACTAAAGTTAAGTCTAACAGAATCCAAACACAACAGTAATTAGTGTTACACGTACTCTTGCAAATATGCAAAAACGGACCCCTAAAGAAGCAGTTCAACAAGCATAATTGGCATTTAGACATAGGGATTCCAGGGATTATATGTGAGCCAATTAAGGCAGCTTCTAAATTAGCTGAGAAGAGCGGCCAGTCACTTTGGCTGAAAAGAAAGGATGCAAACTCCACTTATGACTAAGAAATATAAGGAATTATGCAATAAGTAAATGTAAGTAAATATGGCATAGCTATGGTACTAGAAGTGGGACTCCATATACTTCTGTGCAATAACCTCTATAAGGGCACTACATGACATAATGTACAAAGACAAAGTTTTGAGGGACAGACTGATACTTGAGCTGTAGAGATTACTGTAAAATTGAGGTTGCAACTCTGGCAATTCTTGTGTGCTGAAGCATACCGAATAGGTTAAAGCCCAGATAAGCACCTGCATGGTGCTGCCACCCAAACAGTCACTCAAATTGAAAATTTGATTCATTAGACCAGAAACAGCTCATGACTCCTTTCATCCCTTAAAAAGCACTGCCATTGAAAGGGAGGGAGTTCCATAAAAAGTAAATAAATGAAAAAATAAAAATCACTCATCTTTTGGTAGAACATGAGTACCCTCTCCTGGCCAATGAGAGGACCTGCCTGCAACACATGGGTTTGTCCAGTGTATTAGTTGTGTCCTGCTGCAGCCTTGGAGCCTAGTCTGCTGCTAAAAGTCATCCCTGAGTAAAAGATGGTTACATAGTAAAATGTCCTAGTTGCATTAATCTGACACACACCTTCCAAGAGTATAACTGAGATTAGTTTTGTTTAAGAAGCAAACTAATATGAACACTAACACCGTTCAATTACAGCAGCATTAACTAGTATACTAAAGAGTTCAAAATAATTTATATAGTGAGACAAAAAACAAAGTAGCTTGTCCTCATAATGACTCTGCTGTAGCTGTCTAATGTCACATTTGATGTAGACTAATTTGGTTTTTCCCTTTCCCCAGTTAAAATTCTAGCTGGTGTTGACTATCTAATGCAAGCTAACATTATAAATAGCCTAAATAACTTCCCAACTGGCAAAATGAGTTTAGCTAAATGTACACTGTGGCCAAGTAAATTGTTGTTTCTCCTTCAAGTAAATCTAAAATCTGGCATTAAAATCAAAGGAATAACAAGGTTGTTGGTGCTTTTCCTAATAGGTTATTTATCATGGTGTCAGCCTCTTTATCCTCTGAATGTTAAATGGAAAATAACAAAATAATGAACAGTGCTTTACCCTGTCCATGTATTTATATAAGCTATGAGTAGTCTGCAGTTAATGTCCAGACCAAATGTATATCGAGGGCTTGGAGCCAAAGGGACGTAAGTGCGTTATAGTAGATTTCACAGGAGAGCCAAAACAAATTTTGATCAAACTTGGATGAGCTGCCGTTACCACATACTAAGCACAATATTTTAACTTTTTGTGTTATCAGATTCAGCATTACCATAAAAACAATACTGCTACAGTTTAAGTTGAATTATATTCGTTAACTTTTTTAAAAATGGCAAAAGAGTGAAATACGCCTTTTTGGCACAAACATTGTCCCAATACAGCCATGCAGAATATGGGCGTATGTAAGTAAACAATTGTAATGTTTTAATACAAATCTAGCAATTACACTTCAATCAACACTGAAATATAAAACAAGATCAGAATGAATATCTTTATCTTGAAGTAATGCTCAGCAACTTTCACCAAGGCCTTTAAAATTGTAGCTATATGGAACATATCAAATTGATTGATACATTTTTTCTGTTAAAAACTTTTAATAAACCTCTGTAGACATAAGAAACTACTTTTGATTCTGAACTACTACTTTTTTTTTCTTTTGCTGGTATAATACTTTTTTGTATGTGTCCCAGGACACATCACTTATTGATGTGTCCTGGGACACATTCAAAGACCTGTAAAACTCCTCATAACACTGAGGGATAACTTCAGCTACCAGCAGTCTTACTACCAGAGCTCATCTTGACCAGTTCACACTCCTAACATTATAAAATAACATTTTGAATCTATAGGCCTAAGTATTTCACGGGAATATTAACATATTTACATTCATCTAATATTGACCTAGAATATTAATTAGGATATGAATAGGATACTAAAAATGATGTGATCATGCTGCCATGCTAGCATTACTTACATCAGCATGCATTTTGAGTTGACCTAAGTGATGTTAGAATCCTCTACCCACAATGCTTGTTCAGTGTCAAAAGTGAGGTTTTGCTTGATGTCAAAAGGGCGTAAGTGCAGTTACGCCCTTTTGGCAGCAAACAAAACCCTACTTTTACTGTTACGGCTTTCAGTTTTTGTTTAATTAAAACTTATGGGTCATGATTTCAGTTGTGTCCTTTTGGCACTGAAAAGATCTCACTGAGACCTTTCAATTGATATATAATACTCATATTCGCACTTACGCCCCTTTGGCTCCAAGCCCTCGATATGTGAGTGTGTGTGTGTGTGTGTGTGAGAGAGAGAGAGAGAGAGAGAGAGAGAGAGAGAGAGACAGAGTGGCCAGGGATCTCCAAGAAAATGAGAATTAGTTTTTACTATTAGGCCTACATTATATGTACTTCTACAGTTTACCATTAGGCCTTTACATTTAGCCTATTTCCTAGTACAATGAGGTGCTTTGATCACAGGCTTCACTCTCTGTTATCCCCCAATAGAAAGTCTATGCTTTTCAGTCATTCATTACATCTATATCTGATCTTATTCTTGCCTAAATGTACAGTAAGTATAGCTTTGGTCCACTTTCCAAAGGCATGTATGTGTGTAACAGTAATCTACATTGTCTATACCTAAAACAAACTTGTAGTGCATTCTGAAAATCCCCTCAGAATTAATTCTGCATGATTATATGCATTATGGTTATGATTATGTGTATTAAATGACAATAAACTGGCTGTTGTTCTTTGTGATGGATACTGTAGGATTGTGATATTTATTTTGTGTGACAGGCAGCCTAAATTCCCATATGACGAGGAAAAAATGACATAATACATGATTATTTGCTTTCCAGGTATATTTAATTGGCACAGTAAACACAATACAAAGTATTCAGTGCTCCAAAACACAAGCATAGGCTACCAAATGGAACACAAACAAAAAAGTGCAAAACACACCATTTGGTAGACCTTACAAAGGAAAAGAAGTCTTACTTTGCAAAGCAGAAAAGTAATGGTAAGACCTTCCATAGTTAAAATAGATGTTTTCCTTTTTTCTTAGTTTAAACTTTATTTATATATTCATATATATTCTCTCTAATTCCAACACGCCATTTCTTCTGTACAGGCAGCCTAGTCTGGGGCACTGACTACAGGTTTGTGGGTTTGTGGTCTCAATGCAGAGCATCGCAGATGGAGATCCAGCAGGCAGATGGCCACCATAAAGCTGCTGCTGCCCTCCAAGTGGTTATGTGTGCCTCACATAAATGTGTTGTTTACCTCAACAACTTTGAGATGGTCTGTCTGTGTGAAAATAAGATTTATCTTTTCATTTATTGCTAATAAACAAAAGTGGCTTGTTTGATAGCTTGACAGATCAAGCGATGAGTGGTGAAAAGCAAACGTGGTACTTTTAAATTTGATTCTGTGCCACAGCAGAGATTTGCTTTATTCCTTGCATCAAGTCACTGAGTCCAAATGATCATTGTTTATTTGCGGTTGTACGCTACGTCCTCCACTTCTCCATTTAAAACGTGTTTTTATATTCTATATTGACTCAGATGACATTTCAACAATGGCTTCATTCAAAACAAAACACTGTCATTGTTACTCATATTTGCAGTTAAGGGATTTCAGTCCCACAGTTAGGCAGAACAAGTGGCTGGTAAAGCAGGTGCAACATAGATTTCCAGCTCAAAAAACATTAAAATAGAAAGCAAAATCTCTTCAACCCAACAGCATCATCAAAAAAAATAAAATAAAAATGTTAAAATCATGTATGTGCCTTTGAGAGAGGGAATCAGTGGACATCATTTCTCTAGTCTGACAGTATTATGATCAGAAAAACTCTCAAGTTGCCCCCAAACATTTGGAAAATCACATCTTAATCCTTTCACTACACCACAACTACCATCAGCATCATTCTCTCAGGTTTCAAACAGTGATAGCATAAAAAAAAGAAGGCCCAAAATAGATAATTCTGCCTTGTCTCATAATTCAGTCACAGACTCACAGGATATTGTGTGGAAGTGGATCACAGTATATTTTCATATACAGTAGACAGTAAATGGACCATGCTAAAAACATCGGACATAAATCATATTTTCATAGATTTTAGTCTGGGTAAACTGTTGCTTGGACCATGTGGCGACTTCTGACACACCTGTGTCCACAAGGTGATTACTGTAAACTAACACTTGCGTTAGACACTCGGATCAAAACGGCACAACGCTAACGTCATTACACACATACTGTATATTTACAGTATAACAAATGCACAACACATTCATAACCTACTTATGCGTAACATCATCCAGAAACAACAATGTTGGGTCCCTAACGTCCTTTGCTGACAGTAATGAGATTAAACTGGGGGGGGACACTGGGAGGAGGTCACTCACTCACTGTTAAAAACACAGGTAGACATGCTTTCTGAGACAAAAGAACATCAGTCAGTGACAAACCAACAACAGAAAAGAGCAGTAAAAAAAACATGAACCACAGGCACAGAACCCAAAAGGTGGCATACAGGTTAATCAAAAAGATATGACCAGGCAATGGGGGTTAACTGAACAGAAAGGCCAGTGGGCGGGGAGGGGGGCTGTATGCCGAACCCCCCCCCCCCCCCCCCCCCCCGGGCCGCCAGCAGAGGGGCGAGGAGGAGACAGGGCAAGCATGCAGCACACCACAACGCTGAGAGGCCCCGCCCCGAGCTGTTGCACAGTGCTCAAAGCAGCCAAAGGGCAGGCTTATGCCGCCTGAGGAGGGAGGGGTTGCGGAGGTGGAGGTGGGGGGTGGGGGGCTGGGGTGGGTGGGGGGGGGTTGTGGTCAGAGAGAGGAACAGACACCAGAGGGCAAGACACTAATTGTCGGGATGAGAGTGTCGGTGAATGAAGTGGGATCCGTCCCCCCCCCCCCCCCCCCCCCCCCCTTTCCCTCCACTTGGTCCTGGATACCTGCCCCAGTGTGGACCCTTTGATGTGTCATGGCGTGGGGGATTGTGGGACAAGGATTGAAACACACAAGACCCCTCGCATATTCACACACACACACACACATACGTACAGATCGAACAAACACACAACATCAACCTGAAGCACTTCATACACCTGATTAGCACCCCATTCAGTCCCTCCTTTCTGTCTGGAACCTGCAAATATGGAGCTGACTGTAAAGAGTGGAATGAATGTGAGGTTGTTTTTTTAGCCCCGCTTGTAGATGGATGATTCTCTCAGCGATGCCGTTGAGTCAATGAGTGAGTGAGGAGTCTGTGTGTGTGTGACCTGACGGACTCCCTCACACACACAAGGTTGGATGGAGGTGTTTGACGAGGGGGCACGGCTTCCTCCCCTGGTCGTTTGAGGTGGTTTCTGTGGCCCGCTGGGCGAAGTGTTCAGGTCACCTCCAGCTGGTCTCCGTCCTGTCTCTGACCACACCCTGCCATGTGTGTGTGTGTGTGTGTGTGTATGCGTGTGTGCGTTGGGGGCAAAGGTAAGGAAAGGGAGAAGTGGCGGGGCCGAGGGGCGTTCAGAGCGAGGAAGCCAACAGCCGCTGTCATGACCGCGCGTGGCGCAAGCGGAGTTAGTTACATCAAGAAGCAAAGCTTTGCTGAAAACAACGAAAACAATTTTTTTTTATTGTGGTTGTGATTGTTGTTGTATGGGTGTTAAGAATGGAAAGGTTATGGGCGCTAAAATTTGGATGGATTTCTCTTATCGTTGCTTCACGCCAGAGAGTTTTGCAGAAGAAGCATAATACTACCGACAGATTTTTGTAACGGTTTGGAAATTGAGATGCATTATAATCAGCCTCCTCTTTTAGATTCAGGTCATCTTTCACTTTCTCTCTCTGACTCTATGAGCATTTGAGGAACATGGTGGTTTCTCCCAGGCTGCTTGCCCTGCCATTCCTCAGCCAGCCTCACACTTTTAGGAATCTGAAATTAAAAAAAAAAAGGAAATACAAACAAACAAAAAATGACAAAAAGAAAAGTTAGATACTTCTCAAGGCAATCAGGTACAAGACAGAAACCCAATTATTCAGATACAGAGAGAAGGAAGAAAGCAGTAGTTCCATATATTAACCTATTTTCACATGGCAAATAATACTGTGGTGTCAGCATACTGGTGTATGTAATCTGTGCATACCTGTGAAAGGCTTCATTAGCTTACAGCTGTATCTGTTTAGTAAGTACCTTCAACTAAGGACCTTTCAGGTTATTCCCCTTTGGTTTTCTTCTGGCATGAATTCATGTTTAAAAGCAGCCACTCTAGTTTGTCACAACATGCTGAAATCACATGTCATGAAAAATGGAGAAAAATCCCACAAATGCTGTAGCATGCACCACATTTCAAATGCACCTCCGTAAAAATCACAGGAGATATGAAATGTGTATTTAGAGCACTGATGGTAATGACTACCAGCACAACCAGTAACAAGCCATCAACACTGATTAAAGAACTGTAAAATGACGTTCAGCAGGAACAAAGATTTGTGTAATGAGAAACTGTCAAAAAAAGAGATGTTTTGAGTCAGTGTTAACTTCAAAATGAAGATCAGTGCCCGTATTAGTAGACATTTTAAATGGTGTAGAATCTCTTATTCTAGCACTGAACTAATTAATAACACAGAGGCCGTACTCAGACCATGCTTTAAAATGCACCTCGCCCAGAGGCGGTGCTCAGAGACTCATGCAAGAAACCACAAAGCTTTAACATCATGACCAGCCCCACATCTCAGGCCGTTCTCACCATATAGCTCAGTACAGCTAACTCTCAGTCCTTTATGCCTTTACCAATGGCCTGGAAAAAAGGACCAGAACAGCCCAACACTATCATTACCAAAAGATGGATTACAAAAGAAGAGAAGACATTTTAAAGGGGGGTGTTACTTGCTAATTTGAGTATCAAACATTTTAAAAGATTAATCCTTACCAGGGGACAGAGTAATTATTTCCACAACTTAACTTTCTCATTATGTAACAGCACTACAATTAAGCTACAGCATGCAACACCTATGAGTGGGCGCAGTGAGTGTTTTTACATGTTTGTTTTTTTCTTATTATAGCCTACAAAAATATTTTTTCATATATATATATATATCTTACAGCAGATTTAACTTACATTTTGCCATTTGCATGATTGCACATCTAGCATGCTTTCCTATTAGGTACAGCAAGTGACCAAAACACAATAATCTGGGCGATGATTTGAGAGTCTCGCTCCCGGCTTTCACTTGACGTTCATTGTCATTTCAAATGGTATGTACATTCACGCAGTTGAATTTAGTGATTTATTATCATACTGACTCAAAAATTAGACTGAGGCTGTGGTTCAGATTCTTAAATAATAGACACTGTCAACTAGATCTCTGAGTGCTGTTGATTAATAACGTGTGAGGGTTCGAGTGGAAAGCAACAAAAAGGTAATCTGTACTTTCAAGTCTTACAGTAAGAGAAAAAAAATAACACTTTTGTCAAGTACTGTGTGTTTAATATGTACTGCTGATAATTGTCAACAGGTGATTCTTCCCATCATGTTGAGGTTTGACTGGGGAAGCCATGTTTTGTCTTCTGTGGCCGCTAGGTGGCACTGCAGTGAACATGAGGCCAGACTTCCGCTCTCAAGCTCCCTTCCAGCTCATTTCACACCCACACTTTGCCTCCACAACATCTGCCTGGCTCAGCTACATTACTTGCTTCCAGTGTGTTCTCTTAAGACATGTATCTTCTTGTAATCGTAGCTCAAGTACAGTGTATATTGACACCTCAACCTATTGACCCCAACTGTCCCAACTGTCGTGAGGCACAATGGACAAATCTGATTGGTCCTTCCCACTGGGAGAGAGAGGAAGTGGGGGCATTCTCTGATCTGAACAACCAATATTTATCCTGGATCTCCGCAACTCGCCCCACTCCCTCGGCAGGGGGACGGAAATTTTCCTGACCCACAATAAGAAAAACACACTTGCTGAGTTAAATGTATGTCATAGCACCTTTGGCATTCGTTTCCAAAAAGACCTCGATGTAGGACGACGGGACGTATCCCTCCTCGTCCTCGTTCCTGCGCACTCGCGTCCAGCCGTCTCCTTTGTCTTCCTCTATGACGTACAACAGCTCCCCCTCTGCCACCGAGATGGTGCCCTCATTATGACCTGGAGGAGGTGGGGAACAAAAGAGAAATAGGAGAGAAGGATTAGGAGATGGAAGTAACAGACATCAGGCAGGGAGTAAGGAATTAGAACTCAAATAGGTACAAACAGAAGTGTAGAAATATAGCGATGTGAGCGAGTAAAGTTGTGCTTACTTCTGTCTTTGCTTAACTACCTTTATGCAGATCAAGTGTTTAATTTGTAAATCGGAGTCCCAGAGCACCAAGAGGAGGCTAATCCAGCGGGATAGGGAATCAGAAAAGGGTCACAGAAAGCAGTAAGCAGGGTCAAAAATTAAGCCAAAATATGGTAAAAACTGGTAAGATCAGGGCCCTTTTCCACCTCTCACTAAGAAATAACTAGATTTCCCTCCACTCTCCTCCCAGAGATGACAGGGTTCCTCTATACACCTTTCTTCAAAAAAGTCAGACTCATCCTCCTCATTCAGAGATCCCAAATCCATCCAGCCTATTTCCAGGGATGACATGACCCTCCCAAAACCATATCCAGAGCTGTCATTTTCCTCGTGCACACAGCACCTACCCCAGGTCTAGAGGTTCCAGGTCCCTCCGCCGAACATTCAGAGCAATCGCGGATCCCTTCCCCTTCCCACTGGGAGCTTCAAAAAAGGCCAGGTTCCTTACATGATTCCTGTCCCATGTCAGCCAGCATATCTGTTCACTGACAACAGCTCCCACTACCTGACCCCACTTGATCCCATTTCCTCCCTGTGCTGCTTCATCTCACTTCACTGCAAGCCAGACGTGGAAGCAACGATATTTCACCAAACTCAGTGTCTCTTTGACTCCTGCACCTATGCAGA
Organism: Centroberyx gerrardi; assembly: GCF_048128805.1. Taxonomy (NCBI): domain Eukaryota; kingdom Metazoa; phylum Chordata; class Actinopteri; order Beryciformes; family Berycidae; genus Centroberyx; species Centroberyx gerrardi. The sequence goes on from NC_135998.1 coordinate 24,425,478, forward strand.
GGTTGTAGCAAGAGTGCTTCCTTCATCACAGAAGTAAAAGACTTGAAAAAAGACCAGAAATGCTCTTTCCTGGAGGATGACTAGACGATCAAGCGTGCATCCCAGTATATAAAGTAATGTCTGTAAATTGGATTAAGACTAATGTGGCTTCTGCAGTGCTGAGCAGGCCAGAATGGAGCCAGCAGTATCAGTCATGCTTCAGCAGAACTTCAACAAAATGCCAAATAGTGCTCAAATGCCAAAGTGCTCATTTGTAATCCTGATCATTTCAAAGTTTAACTGTTGATGTCAAGTTTAGTCTTCGTGTTAGATCAGTGAGCAAAGATCCTCATTTGTTCTGATGTCATTGGTTCAAATAGTCTTTCTGTTCCTATGGTGACAGAGACGTGGGTTGAATTTCACTTCTCCATCTAAGCTCTCTAACTTTCAAAAGCCCACACTCGATGGTTGAGGTGGTGGCTCTTGCTGATTTCATGGGAATAACTTCAAGTGAAACCCTATGAAATTCTTTTGAGTTTGTTTTCTTTCAATAAGAAATAACCTATTCTAGTTGACTATATAGTAATAAATCTAATAAAATGTTTAAATTTGACATAATCTGTCACTGGACTGATTCACAAACTCAAATTCCTACTTGATCTTGTTATGACTTCTGGCCTTATTTTAGAGGCGAGAGTCGAGAAACATACAATTTATTTTTATCACTGAAAACGTTTTCAGCAACTCCTATACTATTACAGAAAGTAAACCAGGGAATGTGGTGGAAAATTTCAATTTTCTCCCTATAAAGTTTTCCATAGCTGAATGAGGATACCTGTGCTATTAAAAAGAGTGCAGGAAAGTTGAAAAAAAATGTTTTCATTTTGGAATTGATGGATGAATTCAATATTGGAGTTACAGTTGTGCGAGAAAAAGCTGTTTTGAATGCTTATCACTAAGAGACATCATAACCCTTCCATTGATCAAGTTATTAATGCTCTGCATCTTCTTTTAAGACAAAACTGAAACTTATTTAAATTTGCATTTAATTAATAACTTATTTCTACCATTCTACCATTATTTCTGACTGTTTATATGTTTGCTTTAATTTGGTTACTTTATAGCAATTTGGTTTTATATAGATGCATGCATGTGCAAGAGCTTCCATTCTAGTGGGTCTGATTCTCTTCTCATTTCCAAAATCTGCGGTTGTAGCTACCTTCAAAGGGGTACAGGGCTTTGCAGGTGCCGATGGTGGGCAGGGTCTCCTCGTCGTCAAACTCGTCGTCGAACTCCGGTGTGGAGGAGGTGGGGACGGGGGCGGGGGCGGGGACAGGGACGGGGTTGGTGTTGGCTTTGACCTGAGTCTCTGAATTCTGCTCCTCTGTGTAACTGCCATCCGGGCTGCTCAAGGGCCAACACACACACACAATAAGTACACAGTAAAAACAGACATACTTTCTGGCCGAAAAAAAAAAAAAGTTGTGGGGTAACTCTATGTGTAAGTATAGAGCAGGGTTATGCGGAAGTGTGATTGATGTTTGGTATAACTGTGTGTGTGTTTTTGAGTGTCTGTATCTGTTTCAGTGTGTGTGTGTGTGTGTGTGTGTGTGGGCGGGGGGGACTCTTGTGAGAGTGTGCCATACCTCTCTCTGTCCTGGGCACAACTGTTGCCCACCGATGTGTTGTTCTGGGTCTCATAGAGTCCACTTTGTCTCCGGCTTGTGTCACTCTTGGATGGCATCCTCCCCTCCACCTCCGCTAACCAGCCCTGAAACACACACACACTCATTACGCTGCAGCTCATCAATCAAGCTCTCTAAATCCATTTCCAGTGGGACGGAATTGTTTTTGTCCATCGTGAATCAGACGGCCTTTACATTTGCAAAGGAAGGAACACCTTTGCCTTGCGCAGCGGTTTGTTTGCCATTTATTTACAGGGTTCATCCAGGCCGCTGCTCTGGGACTCCTCTCTCCCTGCACAGGGCTGGAACATACAGCAGCACGTCTTCTCCTAATAAGGAAGAGCAGCCGGCTTCTCTGGATCTCCCCCAGCAGGAGACGTGTGTTTGAACCGCTCATTATTTACTGTCTGAGATAAACCAAACAACATTGCTTTGCCAACACTAACACTTCCAGAAATGAGAACTAAGAGTGGCACCGAACGAACCTCGAATTTCTGCAATTCGAACTGGAGCTTCTCGATGTTCTGTCCTATTTCTGTTAGCCGGGGGTCTACGCTGGCTGGGTCTCCCATCTGAGGGTTCTTCACGTAGACGTCTTTCATCTTAGTTAGAGCGTCCCTAGAAGAGCAAAACATTCACATCAGTACCGCTGACACAAGCCATCAAGCCTTCGTTGTATATACTGTATATAAAGGCATGTCGACCGATGTGTTCTCGATACCTCTGGTCCATCTCCTTCTGAATGTCCTTGTTCAGTTCATCTATCTTGCCCTGCAGCTTCTTCCTCCTCTGCTCCGGCGGCAGGTGGCTGAAGTCCTCTGGTCCGGAGCCCTGGGACAGAAAGGGAGGGAGAGGAAGAGAGAGGCAGGAAGGAGAACCAAAAAGGAGAGAAAGAATAAGACACAGAAGACCAGGATCTGATAGCTCATTACTTTTTGTGTTGCTGTTTTAACGGGGGCATATTCTAGTATTTCTCAGGTACCAGCAAACAGATGTATTCCTAGTTAGTGGTAGTTAGGTGCAGTATCCCCCCTTTGTTGTAAAACGCCCTGAACCACAAATGGATAAAGGTCGGATAAGTGGAGAATGAGGGAGATACTGCAGCCACCCTCTAACACACACTCATTGAGATTTGGGTCGTTTTGTCTGTGAGACCTTACACCTATTCAGTCCCAAGCCTAAACTAGCACTCTCAGTGAATGCATTAGAAAATGTAATAAAATATCATATTGTATTTCAGTATGTGCTGGCTATTGGGCGTGAAGCTGTCTGGCTGTTCTCTAACAGCACTGTGTGTTCTTAAATGGAGGCTTGTGTGAGTGCGAGGTCTTGGCAGGCCAGCGACTATCATATTTCCTGATGAGAAAGTTTCCAGTCCGTTACGCCGAACTGATGAGTCATATTGCTCGGCATTCTCTCCAAACTTCTGCGGACATAATGCATCAGTATTGCTATCAGATAGTGCTAGCTGCTCTGCGGTTCGGTGTCTGAGTGGCAAAAGCGCATTATAATGGTGCTTGGACTGGATAGGTCAGGGTTGCAATTAGATCTCATTACGATGGGACACAGTGGCACCGAAGGATAATGCTGTAGGTGCTACAGGCTTGAGGTCAGGGTTCACTGCACAAAAACCAGGTCACACACAGCAGCTGGTTACCACGGTGATCTTACCCCTTCTTCCTGTATCACCACGCAACACTTACCAGGCATGCAACATAACAAAGAGCTGTCATCATGCACTGACACATGCTCCCCTAGCAATGACAAGTTACATCAGGTGTGAGTGATCACATTCTCTAAGTACCTCAGAACAAATTAAAACAGTCTTATCTATATGTATAATGTAAGATTGACACTTCTATAACTCAATTCTACATGATCAGACTTAATCAAAGAGGAGTATTAGCTAACACGATTGATTTATTCTTTGTATTGTGATTCATTTAGGAATGAATAAGAATTGCAAATGTATTGTTCTGTTTAATATCAGATGTAGGTTTATTAAAACCAAATGAGTAAGTAGAAATGACTGTTGATACGAATCGTAGGTCAACTTCACCACAAAGTCAAGTTGATCTGGAAAGTGTGAAAATATATTTTTTTTATTTTCTGTCTGTTCTGAGGCAAATGTTGAGGAATAGTTGATATTCCTCTGCGGAGGCTTGCCATTGTGCGGTTTTCTTCCATTAGTTTGACAGAAAAACACTCTATAAAGGCAGTTAGAGTAGTTCAACCTTGCATTTAGAGGCCGTCGCGGTGACATCTGGGTAACTCAATAGACATCTACTGAAATTGGCATGCAGTGCAAGGACGTGTGTGAACAACTACTACAGAAGATCAGAATTTATGATATTTATCCTTGATTCTAACAATCACAAGAGCGGACAGGGACTACGAGACAGACTAAGAGACAGACAGATATAACATAGCGTAAATCTGATCACCTCAATGAGATTCCGGACGTGGGAATTGAGTGTGATCTGCACCACAGAGACCACAGACACAGTTGGGAGAGACGCGACAGAACACAACCACAACATAAACACAAACAAAAATAACACACAAATGAGACAACAACATGAGTCTGAAGTCCATCGTTGTGTCACAGCAAAATAAACCAATTAATAACTTGGACCAAAAAAAAAAAAAAAAAAGCAAAACAAAAACATAACGGCGTACACGAACGTTATCGACACTGTGTTACTGGGAGGACGTGACATGCGTGCTATGGTCATGCCGCTACGGTCGTGCGGTTATACGGTCATGCTTACCAGCTTGAGAGAAAGCTTCACGGGGGGGAAGAGAAGAGAGAAATGGCGAGGCGCAGGAGAGAGAAAGAGAACAGACAAAAGTCAACATCAGAAGGATATAAAGAGCATTTGGTCATTCTCCAGTACACAGAAATTGTTTACATGTATTTTGATGATGGTAACGCTTTCCTTTTGCCAAACTTCACCAGTTAATGAAAAGAGGGCATACTGTGGAAGAGTATGTGCATGGAAAAGTATTTGGATTTATACGCAAAAAAAAAAAAAGCCCTTTCAACATCTAAAATATGAACCAATTTCAGATATAACCCCCCCCCCCCCCCCCCCACTCTTTTCTAATTTGGTGAAGTCTAACATTTCCGGCATGATGGATTAATGAAAAATGAGAGATGTCAAGTTGGCGAAAAAGGCCAGTCTACTGCACAAGCATGAAGTAAAGAATGAGAGTAAAAGTAGGGGAAGACAGCGGAGAGAAATGTAAAGAAAGAAGTGGAGGGATAGTGACTGTGTGACAGGGATGGGTGTGCTGTGTGCCCCCTTGCCTCTTGATCCCTCTCTACTGCCATCGCAATGACAGGCAAGAGACAGCAGAGGGCACCAGAAACATGTATCACCATAAGCAGATCATGTTCCACGAGTTGAAATGGAGGCAGATACACAGACAGGTTGGAGAGAAGTTGTTCCCGGGTTGACAGCTGAACCATCGTAACTCACCTCAACAACACTGTCGCTAAGAAAAGTCTACGCACGTCAGCGCCTATAATGTACTTCCAAAAAAAAAAAGTAAAAGCGGTTGAATGGTAGAACTCGTAAAGGAACAATGATTAACTATTAAATAAAAATAAATGATGGAAAATTAGAGTGGAAAGAACCGAAGAAATTGTTCTGAAGAGCTTATTTAGGCAATCTTTTGAGTGCTTATTATTGTTTTGAATCCAAAGAGAAGCGGAGGTTAACAGCCATTCGCTGGTAGAGCTGGAGCAGATGACCTGTAATCCTGTTAGAGGCTCACAGGCCGGTGCACTCAGGAGCTCCACTCACTTTAGTCCACTATGCCACTAGTCATCCACCTGGAAAGGCCTGCTGCGGGCCTCCCTAAGGTGCCTTATGACCCCCCCCCCACCCAAACTGCTCTCACCTTTTTCCCTGTGAGAAGCCTTACTTCCAGTAGCACACTAATTCAAACAATCCTATCTCGCTCACACGTTTCTTAAATTGTGGGTTGGGATCCAACTTGGGCCCTGTGTCTGTTTCAGCCTGGTCCTCGGATGAGAACTATATTTCTATATGTCTTGGCATGAAAAAGTAAAAAAAAAACAAAAAAAAAAACAAGCATAAGTCTTAGAGCTAGAGCGTTTCTTCCATTCAGACAGACAGAGATATACAGGCAAATGGTCCTTACAGACAGGTAACACAGCTATGGCAACATCAGCACAGAGAAAGCCCTGGAGGGGTGAATTCTGGGTACTGCAAGCCGGACCCCGATCCAAAGTGTTACCAACACCTCACCTAATGTTGCACCCACCTGACAGTGAGATGTAAAACAGCGAGGAAGGGCGATTGCCGGGTAGGATGAATGGCATCCGCACACCCACAATCCCCACATCCTCAGGTGCTTGTGACACTTTGCGAATTGACCCCTAAGAGATGCTCAGCGGAGAGGAGGTCTGAAACGACTGCGGGTTTGGGAGGACACAGCGGGGCGACAAGGAAACCTCAAGCTGATATGCGGGATGTGGAATGAAGTCATCATCTTCTCTGATCATCTGACTCGGTTCTACACGTGTCAGAGCCATGTGATCGACACCGAGCCAGGCACAGACACTAGCCTCCTTTGTGAAGAAATAGAATCATTTGAGGTAGAAACTCCTCATGGAGACTGAATGTGTGAGATTAGAAATTGTTTTTGTGGATGTCTACATTATTATTATTATTAATGAGACTACTGTCTGTGTTGTACATGGCTTTCACCAACACACACACACACACACTCATCACACATTCACTCGGACTCACATCCATGCACCTGCACGCGCTCACAGAAACACACGTCACAGATACACACACACACACACACACGCTGACTCCCATCACACACACTTACAACATATTGCCTGGCCTCGAAAGCATATGTGGGCCGGCCCAGAGTCCTCTTCATGAGCTCTTTGTGATAAATGAGCGAGCGCGGGGATTGCTGCTGCGGTGGTCGCAGGAGAGAACACAGCTCCGTCAATCAGTACGCATGGAAACTAATGAGAAAACAGCACTGCTGCCTTACGCTCTTACACTCTCTTGCACTTTCAAGTTCAAATACACACTCTTTCTCTGTTTCCTCCCCTCCCACTTCATCGTATACACACACGCAACACACACACACACACACACACACACACAGTGACTGTTGATGGATTAGAGGGCTGATATGCACTGCACAAGGGCTCTCCTGCAGGGTGAGACATCCCTCCACTGGGCAGGCTCAGACAGACAGCACCCCACCTCCACTGGCACGACTTCCCTAATCCCTAACATGGTACTATATTCTCACTGCAGGAGGTGGGGGAGGGATAACAGGCTGTGTTTTGTTCATATAACTCCAGCTGCAACTACAAAAAGGAAATACGTTTTTATCTCTTGCCACTGGCACGAATAATACTAGACTTTATTAAATCTTTATTGGATCTTTTCCGTGTCACAGTGACCAATAGAAGGCATAGGTGAGGAAGTGTTGCTAGAGAAGCTGACCATATGGAGTACAGGCCTGTTTGTTAAAGGGCTGGGGAATCGCTCTGGCTCTCCACCAGCAGCTGCTCGGAGGCATTAGCCCATATTGTCTGTGCTGGTGAGGTGAGGGGGGCTAGCGTCCCTGAAGGGCTCGTTATTTTACTGGATCTACATCTTCTGTTTCTTTTCTTGGCCTATGTATGCGGTAGATTTATTCCTAAAAGAAAGCAAAAACATCGTAAAATTATAGTCTAAGTCAAAACAACATCTATATACATGGAAAAACATAAACAGGTTATTGCATGGGGTATGAAAAGGAGTGGAAAATAATTTAAATGGAGTGGAAATTAATTTAAATGAACCCTCTAAAGGGTTTTAGCTGTCAAAATAAGATATGATTATATGAATATCCCTTCAGAGACAAGCTTCAAGTACAACAATAAAAAAAAATATCCACTCCAAACCTTCATTCAAACTTATGTGTGTTACAGTAAGGTCAAACTGAAATCGTTTAATCTGTGTGTAGCAAGAACACAATGCATCTGATTTAGCTCTGCACGCTGTTTTTATCTCTCTTTTGGAGAGCTGTTTCAGCACTTCCGCTTTCAGAAACGTGCACTTCCTGCTACATCTCTCCCGCTTTAGAAAAAACATGCACTTCCTTCTTCTGCTGACCTTCAATCATTTCCTCTACGATACGCTCACACACTCCACCGCTGCACCGTATTGTTCTCTTGCTTTTTCAGACGTCATGTTAGCACCGATCTATAGAAATGCTTTACTTTGAGTAACTGCTGCCCTTTTAAATACACAAGAGTACAAACAAAGTGTATTTGCGGGGTCCGGAAGGAACACGTGAGCAGCCGCCCAATTCCTGAGGTCAGGGGGACCTGGAGGGGTGAATTGCATCATGGGCAGGCATGCGGCGACCCGGCCCGGCCCGAGCAATTCCATTAACAACATGGATTGAATTTTAGAATAGGAACTGGCGATGACAACAGGACCCTGGGGTGGTGCTGATAAAGTGCTCGTGTTAAGCCACCCTCCGGGAAGCCATCTAAAATTACTCTTATTGGCCGTCTCACTCCACACTGAGCGACTCAATCAGCCTGCGTCACGCTGCTGCCATATCCGCTACCCATCACTTGATGCATATCGTGGTCATTGCCAGATTTTATAGTCTTTTCCTGTCCATGTGCGAGAAAAAGCAATCTGCCTCCAGCATAGACTGTGGAGAAGTGCACCGGGAGCGATTGCTGCCTCCATGCTATTGCCAAGACTGCTCAGGCATCTTGCTAATTTCTGTCAAGGGGGGGGGGGGGGGGGGGGGGGGGAGATCGGTGAGAGGGGATGTCATGGTGAGCACAGTGTTAATATGAAGAATGGAGGGACAAGATGGAGAGAGTGTTGGTGAGACAGAGAGGGACCATGGATTCAGAGTTAGGCACTGACGAAGCATGCTACAGAAGCAGAAAGAGGCTGAGCACTGTATGAGTGAAGGCCAGAGGCTTGTTATAATGTTTACTGATTGAATTAAATTTGTTGAAGACACCATATTAGTCCTTTTGTAATAAGAATATTCATTTTTGAAAAAGCCAATTACTATTCGGAACAGCAAATTCTATTATATAAAGCTCATGTGAAGCTGTAACGGGGCAGAGGCCCAACGTGAACACTCTTTTTTTGTAACTGTGGTCACATTGCCTACATATAGATGCATTCAGTTATTGGTAATGGAGACAATGTTACTGAAATCAACTGCTATGACACATTTTCATGATAATACCATGTAGGCATTATGACCCTCAAACTAGACCATGGGCCAAGCAGAGTGCGCTTATCTTACCTCACCCATACAGTGGTGCAGGTACAGAGCTCAGAGATACAGGTGAGGACACACACACACACACACACACACACGCACACACACACACACATGCACAGAGCTGCTGGACACACACACTTACCCCTCGCCTCAGGCTCCGGAGGCAGTGCATTTTGGGTTTGGAGGTCATGAAGTCGTTGAGGCGGTGGGAGAGGGGCTCCTTGTGCTGCTTGGGAGACTGGGGGTCGTTGGGAACAGCAGAGGGTGAGGGCGGGGACGAGGCTGGGGGGGCGGGGGGGGGCTGGTGGGGGGACGTTAACAGGGACATAAGCTACCAGTAAGAGAGGGAGCCGTGACGGAGAGAGGAGGAAAAATATGGAAGAAGGGGGGGCAAGAATCAAACAAAAAAAAAAAAGACAAAGAAGAAGAGGAGGGAACACAAAACGAAATAAATAAGCCTCCTACAAATATTAAAAATAAACAGATAACAGAAAAACCCAAACGGAACACAAAAGACAACCGAAGGCACATCGAACCTAGTGTTTCAGTTGTTATGCTGTTGTGGAAAACCGTCCAACACAGAAAACATAAACAAAAACAACAACTGTCAAAAGAAGAAAACAAACAGAGTGAGTAGGAAGCTTAAAAGGGCGTTAAAGCAAGCGGCTGCGACAAAGCAGAGAGTTCCACTCGAAGCACATGCAGTCTTCCATTTTAGAATCGTTTGCTTTTTTTCCAAACCTCATCACATGCGAGCGAGGACTAGAAATTCACCACATCCCCCAGGATGTCAGCAGCTGAATTTGAGGTCATCATCAGAGAAACCTAATTGCCTATCGCTGTCCTAAAACACTCGACTGCCTAATTCATAAAGCGGTGTTTTGGGAGTTAGAGAATGATGCAGTGATGAGTTCTACCGCTCGATGAGCATGCATGGGTAAGAGATTCAGAAACCCTTCTTTTGAAACAAAAAAGCAGAGAGATGGTTGACAAATCAACTGGCGGCTCCAAGGAATACTATCTGAATTCACTAAGGAACTCTGGACTTGGGGAGGCACTGTATAAAGGCAATAGTTTCTATAACAACTGATAAAAACACTTATACAATATTCTGAAATATGAATCATTTTATACTAATCTCGAAGATACAGAAAACCATGACATTTGTGTGTGTGTGTGTGTGTTTCCGTTATGCATGTATGTGTGTGTGTGGGTTGTCTGACACAGGATGCATTTCTCTTTATGGCTGTCTGTGCTCCTGAACACCTGCTATAGGTAATTTACCCTGAGTACATAAAAGATACTGTTCTAAACAGCTAAGCCTTATTTTCAGGGTCCAGGATGAGTTCATCACACGCACAAGTATGCTGGGGTTTTTCGTCCGTCATCGCACACTCCTTCCTTTCAGCCTTTCTCTCACACACACCCGATCACTCACTCACCCCCTGATCTAGTTCAGTGCAAACTGTGCCACCCTCCCACCCTCCCACCTCCGCCCATATGACAGTCAGAGATCGGCTTAGAAGCAGGAGATTGAAGGATGCCATTCCAGGCTGATCACCAGTCAAGTCAGTCAAGGGGAGATGGTGAGGGAGACTGTTATTTTGGGGTCTGAGAGCGAGTTAATATCTGACAGTTGAGTCCATCCGCAGAGTGAAGGTAGAAATGCATTAGTGGGTTAACGTTACAGAGGGGAGGCTCCACATCGGTGAGGGTGACTGCCAGTGAATGACCAGCGAGGGGAAAAGGAAACGGGTGGCAAATAATAACAACAAAACTGGCAATACTAACAGTGAACTAGCAACACATTTCTTGAATTGAACAGAACTGAACAGAAGTCAAAACTTCTAGACAGAAATCAAATTTAAACGAAACACATATCAGGTATTAATGTAACAATTACTAAAAATGAAACACTGAAGACATATTTCTTCTCTAGCTGCAAGACACCGAGACCCAAACAACCTGCAAAACCCCCGCAGCCCTCCACCCCAACCCACAAAGAAGTCCTCCAAGTGCAAGCTGACCTCCAAACGAGGACACTCTTGCAGAGTGAAAATGAAATGACGAATCCCCGCACTATAAAGCCAGTGAGGCCTCGCCGTGCGTTCGGGTGTAAATGCGAGTGTGTGTGTTCAGTGTGCGTTCATGTGTTACCTTGTTCTTGTTCTTAATGAAAGGCCACAGTTTGCCCTTGCTCTTGCCACCAGGCTTCTCCTTGGGCTCCCTGGTGTTGGACAGGCTGGTCTCGGATGCCGTCCTCTTCATGGCCTGGCCGTAGTCCTCGAACTCCACGTCTCCTGGGGGCTCGAACCCCGACTTGTAGGACTCCACCACCTGCTTCGAGTCCTAACAGAGGTCAGAACAATCAATACCGGCCTTATGTTTGCTATATCCATGATACATTTTTTTCTACATCTTGATTTTAAAATAGAAGAAACATGTAAAGTAATGAGTCAAAGGGGGATCTCCCTGCACACTGCATCTCCTTTGTTGAGTTTGTCCAGCTAATCAGCAGGTCTGGAGATAACTTGCCATAAACAATAGTGGTTTGGTGACTCAGTTGTTTATGTTAGCTTTTTCTGTTAGCAGTTCATCAGTGAATCACAGAGAGGAGAGGGAGAAAGGCTGCCTTTATTCAGTTTGTGGGCCAGAGAAGAGAAAGGAAAAGACCTCAATCTGTCAGGCAGGAGCTATGATGAAAACGCTAAGGTCGGGACACAGCCAGGCTCGTCAGATGCAGGAAAAAGCACATTAATCAAGTGCAGTGTGCATCTGCCTATGTGAACTGATAAGGGCTGAGGGTCTGGTTGAAGGGGTTGGGATCAGGGGTCAAAGCTCTGTTGCTGTGTACTGTATACCAGAGAGAAGGAGAGATGGAGAGAGAAAGAGAGAAAGAGAGACGAAGCATGTGATCTGTTATTCCCCGCCGTTGTTTACTGCAACAGCTAGTCAGGGGCCTAAGTCATCTCCTTGGAGCTAGTCCATGCACACAGCTAGACACACACACACAAACACACATACACAATCCCTGGGGATAGTTTTTATTTTTTGGTCACATAAGGCAGGCAGCCAACATGAGACATCTCAATATATCACACCGCTCATTTTCTATTGCAAGTACTGAGCTAATGTGGCCCTCAGAATTCATACAACAAAAGGCATGGGACAACACTGAAACCAACAAATGCATATTGGCTTTGGAAATGTGGATAGCCTGAAAATACAAAGCCTGTCAGTGGATCTCAGCATCTCTTTCTCTACAGAAGATTTAGAATATACGTCGGTTAATTTTCTCCAGTTTCCAGAACAGGTAGTTAATTGTAGTGGACTCGTCTAACTTTCCTCTACAGCCATGGTTGACAGCGAATAGTCACTTAGCAACACTCTCCAGAAAGTGGGAGCCAGCTTTTGTAGCTGTCTGTGTGTAATGCATCAGCTCTTAAAGTCATCCCTCCTCAGTTTGAGCCTTTGGTTTCCTCCACTAACTCTCAGCATCCTCTAAGAATCTGGTGAAAATCAGTTGTAGCTATTAGCTTATTATTGCTATAGTAAAGGACTGATTGGTATAGTGAGGGTGTTGAGTGAGTGAGTGACTGACTGACTGACTGACTGAGTGAGAACCTACCCCCGATCAAACAGTGATGTGTCCCATGTGCAAGTATGTAGGCTACATGTGTGTACTCACAGTCTTGGGCTCGATGGACTCGGCAGCTTTCGTCATGCCGTCTAAACACTTCCCTACGATGGGCAGCACTTGACGGTCCACCTCCGCAAACGTCTTCATGCACACTCCTATCCTCTCGATTCTCCTCTCCTCCATCTCCTGGAGTTTCTATACAAACAAACGCAATACATATTCACAGGTGAATACAGGGTTCATTGGCATGTGATGCAGAGTGACTGATGGATTTAGGGTTTAGTGTGCAGAGCTGGGTGTTGAAAATTATATTGTCTATATCATTATGTACCATAGTGTGCTAATAGCTTTTGGCACTATACTGTAACAACAGTTCAAGAATGATGGATTCTTACCATAAAATATCAGGTTTTCTATATGTTTAACCATCTGTAACAAATAATCAGCTGGACAGAGTATTGATGCTGTTGTAGCTACCTGGAATATGTTGGGGATGACTGTATAGTAATGCTCATTCTGCTCCTGGTTGAACTTTTGCAGGTAGGAGGAGTAATCGCTCTTACTGTCAGCAGCCATCTGGTGCCTCATCTGAGCTTGCTGCCGTGCCTGCGGACGGAAACACACAAACATGCACGTCACACACATGCTCGCCTTGCAAAATCTCAGTGTCCCCTGATGAACACAGACATATGGGCTACACACAGGCCCCCGACGCAAAAACATACATGAGTGGACACATCCAAGCGCACACGCTCATGCATGCACGTGTACACACACACACACATACGCACAATCGCAGGTGCGAATCCAAGTGGGGCAGCAGCAGCAGCAGCCATTGGCGTTAGAATGTATGTGGGCCAGAACAAACACATAAATAGGGACAAACGCCCTGAATTTGCTCCAAAAACGGAGGGATTTGGGTGTGATTGCCCGCCCAGTCTGGCCAATCTCTGCTGTCGATAATGTTGATTATTTTAAGCTAGTTCAGTCTCAGGGAGAGAAGGCAGGCAGGCAGGGAAGCAGCAGGAGCAGCCTATTACAGATCCATGGCAAGCAGATGGAGACGAGATTATCTCAGCCAGACAGCATGTGGGGTGTGTGTGTGTGTGTCTGTATGTGTGCGTGTATCTAGCTACTCATGTCTGCCTCCTCTCTCCACCAGCCCTCGACGAGCTCTGGCAGATCTGAGGCCTGTGCAGTGGAAATACTGGCTTCAGTGTCACCTTATGAACCCTTGATTGCACTACAATGTCAATGAAATCTGCAACCAAAACTGTCTAACTGCCGCTAATGCCTACGATTTCAACATATCTCAAGCTAAGAGCAGGTTTATCCGCCGCTCTTCTACTCCAGCGTCCACGAATGGTGCTGAAAACTGAATGCACACACACGGAAATAAACAGCAACCGCATTACTGTGTGGGGCAGCGGATGGAGCATAAGCCTGCTATACGTCAGCGTCCTGAGGGGAGCAATTAAAGGACTTCATCCAGTTTTCACCCACACACCAGACTGAGGCATGAGTTGGGGGTTTTTATATCTCTTGTCAGTCTCTCTCTCTCTGTCTCTCGCACACACACACACACACACACACACACACACACATACGGAGAAGTGATAGATGAGATAATAGAAGAAAAGGAGGACATCCCACAGCGGGGAGACTCATCAGACACAGAAATGCATTATTTCCAGCACAGGAGGTATGACAGATAATACCTCAGTGGAAAATAATATTCACAGCCTACAAAAAATAATGTGATAGCCAGAAGAAAAAAACGAGACAAGCTAAAAAGCACATGCGAAAGTTCAGCAGTTTCACACACGGTCTATATGTGCAAGCCGGTGAGCATGCATTTATGTGGATGGAATGAGGATGCATGCAAAGCGTTGTCTGAAAGTGCACTGAATGTGTTGAGTAGTGATGAGGGTACAAAACATCATCACCATGGTAACCCAACAAAACCTCTAAACAAGCTGCCGTCCCCGTAGCCGCATCACATCCTGTTGACATTTCCCAGAAATCAGCAGCAGCTAACCTGCTCCGCTGTCTCTCACACCTCTACTCTGTCAATCTATCTAAAAACAGATTCTGTTTATAACTGCTTGTGGCAAGCTGACACCTAAAAGCAGTGACGTCGTTGAGAGTGAAACTGCATTCATTCTTAGGTAACATTTTAGAAGAAAGATGGAAAGAAGATGGTTTGGTTTCGTATAGAGCTGCAACGATTAATCAATTAATCGATTAGTTGTCAACTATTAAATTAATCGCCAACTATTTTGATAATCGATTAATCGGTTTGAGTCATTTTTTAAGAAAAATAAGTCAAAATTCTCTGATTCCAGCTTCTTAAATGTGAATATTTTCTGGTTTCTTTACTCCTCTATGACAGTAAACTGAATATCTTTGGGTTGTGGACAAAACACTGATCGACATTTTTCACCATTTTCTGACATTTTATAGACCAAACAACTAATCGATTAATCGAGAAAATAATCGACAGATTAATCGACAATGAAAATAATTGTTAGTTGCAGCCCTAGTTTCGTAGCTGCTTACTGAATATACCAGAGGGAGACTGAATGAATCATGACATGCAGTAAAATAAGAACTGCAGATAATAGTAATAAATGACTTCATACAGACAGAGACATGAATTATGCCTTCCACACAGTCATAGACTAGTGAGATGCATAATTTGTCATCGCGGAACAGGGACTGAGAATGAGAAACAGAATGAGAATGAACGTGAGAATGAGAGCTGTTGCCTTGCACAAGATGTTCAGCGTTTGTCTGTCCGCTTATTTTTGTTATGTCACACATATAAGCTTCTGGGTGAGAAAGTGGTCAGTAGAAGACGGGGAGGCAAGCCACTGTACGAGGAGCAGAGACATGGTCGGACGGGACAGGCGTGTTAGAGTGACCTGGCTGTGTTTCAGACGCTACAGGAGCGTGTGTGTGTGTGTGTGTGTGTGTGTGTCAAGACACAAGTTAAGACAGTGTGTTCACTTCCCACAGATATAACAGATTCTCTGTCCACTGGACCTACCTTGTGGGAACTTCGCTTCAAGGCATGGCAAAAAATAAATATACAAACACACACACACACACACACACACACACAAACACAAACAAAAGGATTGTTAGCCGTTTCCAGCTAAACAAGAAGCTGCCATAGATACGCTTCCTGGACTACCAGGCGTGACATCGCTCGGATGGGGAAGTTGGTATCAGGGTGAACAAACGCTCTCCAAGTCATCGCCGCTAAAACATTGGTGTTGCAAACCGCTGTCTGAAACTACTGGGAAGTGGAGGGAGAGACACTGAGTGGTATTTCCCTTTCTTCCATGCATCACGACTGAGGACCTCCACCACAACAGGAAAGCCAGTGAGTGTGTGTGTGAGGGCCGGGGTTCCTCAAAGAGCTGTTACGGGGCCTTGTGGATATCTGGGCTGTGAATCCAAACCCCAAATTGAGGGATCTGCCTGCCAGTGGAGGGGAGGGAACAGTTAAGAGGTTTGCACCAGCTGCACAGCAGACCACAAGACCTCAGCTCAACAAACGGTAGTTTCTATGCATTGCCACCGACTGGGAGATAAAACATCGGAGGCAAAGCGACCGCTGGAATTGCTTTCTCGGAAAATATCTATGTGGGATATTGGCAGCTTTTGTTTATATTGTGAGGAACAATATATTTTGTTCATTAGTAAATTATCAAATCCTAAGAGGTGACCTTCAGCCGCAGAAAACGAACACACACAGATACGAGTACACACACAAATGTGCCGACACACGTGCGCTCAAGCTCTCTCACGGTCTCTGAATTATTTCCTTTCTCTTTCTCTTTCTCTCAGTCTCTCTTTCCCTCCCTCCATGCCCCTGTCCATCCCAGACATACTCAAACTCAAGGCTACAACCGTGACTAAAACCCGAATCCACACTAAGTTGAGGTAGTGACATGTCATCTCTGCCGGCGATGTAATACTCAGAGGCCTCTTAAATAACGGAGGGAATATGCCTCACCGAAGAAAAAAAACATATGGAGACATGATGTGTGCTTGCCTTATGATTGAATCTATAATCTGGTCAATTAGAAATAAATAGAACACTCCTTCATAAATGAGAATTAACTTTGATTTAGATTTGATATGATGTAATGGCATTTGTAATGAGAACGTTGTGGCAAATCTTGTGTAAACAGTATCTATCTACTCTATATGCCAGTGTGCTACATCAATTTTAATGACAAGCACATGGCAAAGCTATGAGGCATCTTAGCACATACGAGCTTAACTGACCAAACACATCCACAGATAAAACTGACAAATAGACAGATATAGAAAGAAACACGCACACACACACACACACACACACACACACACACACACTCTCTCTCTCTCACACACACACTCACATGTTCTAGTGTGGAGTTTTGAATTCACAATTGATACAATAACAGAAAGCAGACAATTATGGAGTACCTATTAGAAAAACAAATGTAAGAGGAAACAAGAAATTACAGCGAAAATTACAAAACATTAGGTGAAAAAAATCCAATTCCTACACACAGTAACCAGAGTACTGAGAATGAGGGAATTCTGTCATTTCTATTTTATGGAATGTGAGTAGGTGATAGAAGAGTGTAAGATCAGTCAACACACCCACATAGACAGGAATAGCAATTGCGAATGCTAATATTGTTGCAGTGATCCATACAATGGCAAAGCGGCCTAGATACTGAAAAGCATGCAAATACATTATGAATATACAGATACATTTCTAAGGGTGTCTGTGTCTTATCGTATGGTCCGCTTGAGGAACATTACATGACGATGGATGTGCATGAGTCTGAGTGATGTTAAGTGATTGTTTGCATATGTATTAGGGTTGAATAAGACTTGAATACGATTTCTGAAGCATTTGCCATATTTGCCATTATGGAACTAATTTATTCACGCCTTTCCACTAGCAGTGATAAAGCTCAGTGAGAGCAAAAGTCACAGCAATGTTTCATTTCCTGACACTGAATTCTATGTAACATATCAGTCTTTCATGAAAAACGTTTTTTTTATAATCGCTGGTTTTCAATAAATGGTATAACTGTAATCAGAGACAACACCACTCCTGTTTACAGACTTGTTGCTTCTATGTGTGTGTGTGTGTGTGTGTGTGTGTGTGTGTGTGTGTATAGCTGAAATGCCCAGTCCTTCCAGCTGAGTTCAGTGTTAGCCTGAGCCCATTGTGGCTCTTTGGCTGCATGTCCAGGGTGGCAGAAAGGCTCCTTATTCAGGCCTGGATTTGCATAATAATCGGGTCTGAACCGTGTCAACTCTGAGCCCGAGCTCTGCTCCAACTGCTGATGAAGCAGCAGCAGCACGCGCCGATAACCCATGATGCCTTGCGGGCGTGGGAGCTGTGTGGGTTAAAGGCTGTGATGTCAAAGGCTATCCTAATTGGTCCCGACAGCAGGAAATGACATCAGCTACAGGCCCAGAGGGCTCTTGTCTAGCAACTCTTGAAAATGTATGATCACTGCAACTGATGAGGATGTATGGGAACAATGTGCAAAAACACAGAAACAGAAACACTCACACACTTAGGTCCTTGAAAGGAGGGACAGCTCAATATGAAAAGGCAAAGCCAGCACATGTGTATAAGCCAACACATACAAATGCTGCCATGGACACACAGTTCTCTGTGCTGCCAAGTCCCATACAGTAGAGTAGCACGGCCGGTGGCTGCTGAACAGTGATAATGAGGACTCAGTGCAGCTATCAGCCTTGTTAAGCAGCAGATCACTGTGCTGCTGAGACAATGCCAGCCTTTACACACGGCCCTGGCATCAAACGCACGCTCACTGACTCAATGTCGTCATTTGGGCTCGGCGGAAAGACGAGTCGGGATTGGGGCGATGGAGAGGGGGGGGGGAAATAAAAGAGAGTGGCCAGAGAAAGGGGAAGGTGCTAGGTAGGAGGGTGAGGAAGGCCAGGCAGGGGACAAGGCGGCTGTGTGTTAAGCATGTAGGGTATGGGACAAGCTGGTGTGCGATTGGTGGGAGCGCTGTACTGGAGCGTGATGACGCATACCTTTTCCACGTCAGCCTTAGTCACGTTGATGTCGGCGTCCATCTTCTCGAAGTACTGCTGCGCTCTGTCTGCCTCTTTACAGTCCCTCTCAAACCTTCTTTTACACTGCGAAACAACAGAAGAGAGAAAAATCCAAATATGGTCACAGACATTACATCGCTAACATACCTTGGCAGGCAATACCAGTATAGAAAGCATGGTTATCCTCTGAACTCTGTGGAACTTGACCTTTAAATAAGCATAGTAATGGACGTCACAACATGTATGTATGTTCGTCATATACATTTCGGACCGAGCATTGTGTGTGACAGAGGCCAGTTTATGTCTCTGACACAGCAAATGGGTCTGGAGAAGTCTGCAGACTGGAGATTAAACAAATGTTCATAGTGGCCGTTTGTGTACAGAAAAACAAGCATTCATCCAACCCTCTTTCGACCCCTCTGGCTGAACAATCAGTGTTTGTTGTGCGAGTGTGCACTCTGAACTATGCCTCTCTGCCTCACACACAATGGGATCATTGAACGCACAGAGAAGTTGAAGAGGACAAGGCAGTTATGTATCTCTCTCACGCAGACTGTTGCTCGCCCCCTGTCAAAGGGGCCAGGCGGAGATAAGAAGTTGTATTCTGTCCAATCTCTCTTTTAGCCCCACCACTAAAACAAATAAACTGACACTCCTGGATCTGCTCTTATCTAGTTTTTTTTTTTTTTTAAACTCCAGCATGGAATTATAATATACAGTATTCTTAAAATCTGTGGTTATTCTGGCCTAGTAGCTGCTAAAAAAACATACTTGAAGTTCCAGAAAGTCATGCAGTAGTTCCAGTTCTGGGGCCATGGTCTCACAATCCCTTTTCTAAATTTACCTTAATACTTTCTAATAATCAGCTCATAAAGGGTCTTAATCTGATTCCACAGTCAGCCTGTCACTCAGATGGAGAGGATAACATTGATGATGGAATAAGCATTTTATTAAATGTTAGTCAACAACTAATGTTATTTCAATTGCATCTCTACGTGAGAGGCTGTCCTCTATATCCATCCAATACTTTCAAGCTTTCAAGTCCTCGACTCCAAGCAAAAATGACGCATTGTCTGAGGTTTCTGGTGAAGACAGAATGGCTTAAGAAGGAGGCTGTATGAGTGCAATTTCTTGGTAAAGCCCACCAGCTGATTTTGATTAAACCATTTCATACTTACCAGGGCAGTGCACA